>NC_064811.1:52561905-52609619 GCF_023721935.1 Panthera uncia
TCAAATCTACAAGATCTGGGATTTATCTCCCGGGGTGAATGGCAGCATTAGTATGGAAAGTTGCATAGAAGATGGTTTTAATAATGTTATGTGAGGGTTAAAGGTATGAATTAAGATGATAACATGAGAAATGGACATAAATTTTGAAAAGGAATATCATAACATTTGAAAGAAAATGATGGGCCTCTGTGACTAGAAAATTACACGCAGTGAACTATTTGCTTCAAAGATAAAGGGAAGCATAGGAGTCCATTTTTCAAAGGCAAATAAATTGGTAGCTATTGAGGTAAAGATTAAAAAACTGTTTGACACTACATTTGTGGTAAGGAGAAAATATTTAATAGATGTTTTGAGATAGGATACTGAAACATAGGGAGACAAGAGTTTTAGGTAGAGATTGCAATGCCATTCTCCAAGAGAGCCATTTTCCAAGCTCTTAATGTGATAAAAGGTAACATCTAGAATTTTTTTGTAAAGAAAAAGCATATTTCTTCTTTCTTCTAATTTCTAGGTAGTAAAGTTTGGGGTATAGTAGGTGGCCAAAAGCATAGTCTTATTGACTACCTGACCTCTTTTAACTAAGGTCTGTTAGTAGTGGAAGGAATTAATAAATATTACTGGAGTTGTCTACAGTGTGCTTTATATGACTTAGAAGTGAATATATTATTGGCAGTAGGAAGATCCATAAGTAAGAGACTTCTTGACCTCTCAATCTTTTCCACATTATGTGTTGCTATATACACAATACATAGAACAGTGTTCAGAACATAGTAAATTCATAATAAATAACTTTGTAAATAATGTTTATGGTTTTTGAGTTGTGAAAGGATTGGTGATGTTGCAATACTGAATAGAGATCAAAGGCAAACCCAGATTTAACATTTAAGTTGTCAAAATGCAATGCTCATTAATCTTCAGATGGTCCTAATCTCAGTGTAGACCTGTAGACTCTTCATTAAAATTTTTGATCAAAGGGGCATCTAAGTGGCTCAGTCAGTTAAGCATCCAACTCTTGATTTTTGGCTTGGGTCATGATCTTGCAGTTCATGAGATCGAGCCCCTTGTTAGGTAGACTCTGTGCTGACTGGAGCCTGCATCAGTTTCTCTCTCCCTCTCTCTCTCTGCCCCTCCCCTGCTTGCACTATCTATCTCTCTCTCTCTCTCTCTCTCTCTCTCTCTCTCTCTCTCTCAAAATAAGTAAAAATTTTAAGAAGTTTGATCAGAATTCAGAATAAGCTTGAGTTGGTGTTTGAGTTTAGAAAATAGACTCCTACTCAACCTACCTGTGTACTTGCAGACAGAACAACAGACAGAATGTAACTTCACATTCTCATTTCCATGTTTCTACCTTCATTCAGCCATCTTCACTCCGGATGATTTTCTAGACGTTGCAGTCTCTAGGAATTCCTCCATCTCTGTTCTTAAACTTGAATGTCTAACTTGTTGGCACCATCTCCTATTATCCAAGATTCCTAATTCTCTCAATCCATTTTTACTTTGACCTTGTCTAGATTGGCAAGTTTCTTTTTACCCCCAGCTATCCATCTTCTACTTGTTTCATTATTTTTCTGTATAACTTAGGCCCTGAGAAATGTCCCTTCAGTCCATCTCTAATCAAATATCTCATTATTCACTTTCCCTTTTGTCCTTCATGTTGTCCTTTCAGAAACATTTATAGAGCAGTCTTATCCTTGAATTATAATTGTTGATCTATGTTTCTCACCTCTGTTATACCATGATATCATTGAAGGCAGGGAGACATTTACTAATGTTTGTCTAAATCCTCATATTTCAATATTTTTGAAAGAATAACCTGGAATAATTTGGAAAACTGAAATATGGCGAAAAATTAAAGTATCCGTGATTTATTATAAGAAAGGAAAAGAAATATGTACTTATCCAGAGGAATGTGACTTTAGGCAGGAAGAAATCAGCTGAGTAAATTCAGAAAAACTGAGCAAAGAAAGGCCATTTTAGTTAATGTGAAAAAAAATCTTTCCAAAAATATCAAAATTCATAAATGTATATGTAAAATGAATAAGAAAGGATTTCAGACCTTCAGATACTGGATAGAGGATCATGGTGCATATCTGTGCTGTTCTCTGACCATTATGCAGCCACTTCCTTTGATCACAATTCTGAGCATGTCCTTCTGCATTAATAATGCAGTGGATGGCATCATCCATTGTCACTTGTGCCTCTCCTTGGAGTGACTAAAACAGTACAAAATGTATTTCAATATTAAAAGTGTTCAGAATTTATAAGAGGTTAGAGATTATAACATAATTAGTAATATAAGGGCTCAGAGTTCAAAACTATTTAGAATTCATAATATAAAATCAGTAAAACTAAGGTATTTCAAATATAAAAACATATATATGTACATACACTAAGCATACAAAATAGATAAAATATAGGCCAGAGTTAATATCCTAATATTTTTATAAATAAATTACTAAAAATAAAATACTATTCAAAATAAAACCTAGATATAGCATTAAATTAATACATGTATTTAATATTAGTAAAATTGTATATAAATACAATAAATATGGCAATTGTCTATGCAATTTACATTTGTTTAAAAATATGATCTTTAGAAACAAATGGCCTCTATGCGTTTGGCATTATCTTGTGAGAATTTGTGTGTGTGTGCATGCGTGTGCACACACAAGAATGCTTGTGCTTATACATGCATACACATTTCCATTCAATGGAAAAATTATTTTTGACTCTAGTTGGAGGAGTGTTGAGTAATGTGTATTTATGAACTAATTTTAAATATTTTCCTCAAGCTCTTTCATCCTCAATCCCACACATTGGTGGCTAATTTAGAAAAAAGCTTTTCCTTTCTATTGCAGGAATATGAATATTTTTACTGATAAATCCCTAAAACTACTGTTTCCAGCTTTTTCCAGTCAACTTTATTTTCTTTAGTTTAGATAATCAATTTTATTGTCATCTTCATATTCTGCTTGTCTAGAAAGTCTTATGTATTTATTGATGCCTGACAGTATCCTCCCTTGTCTTTTTCTTTCTCCTCCTCCTCTTCCTTGTTTGTCCTCTTGACAAAGGAGCACAGAAACAGCTATGCACATCTACAGAAATGATACACTTTCCTCCTGCAGTAGTTTGAAAAGCACATTGACATATATGTAAAGCCATGCAGTTATCAGATAGAATTTAATTTAATAATCCTACTTAAAATACCTTTTGTCACTATTATACCAAGCATTCAAGGATCTAGCTTTAAAGAGAAGGCAATCTCTTATGAGAGGATCTCGTTTGTTTTGTTATAATATCGCAGAGTTTTAGTAGTATTTCAGTATCTAATCCTATGCATTTTTACTTTTAAGAAGCATAATATTTATCTACTTACCTTTGAGTCTCCAATCACTTATAGGTTATGCTTTCTTCTTGAATAATTACTTTAGTTTCTCTTTTTGAATTCTTAATTAAATCTCCCATAATGGACAGAAATTCATTATAAATTTCTTGTTTACTTCACTGTTTCGGCTTCAACATTCACATAAAATAATTTCTTGAAAATTTCATTTTGCATAGTCAACATTGGTAGGTAATTGTTGCTTAAGTTATCCTTTCACATTCATAATTTGGGTTTTTTTTCAATAGTTGGAAAATTTACAACTCGATGAAATGAGGAAATGGATTTTTCTAACCTGTAATTAATTTTTAAACCTTCAAATACTTGGGGAAAAAATGTTCCAGTGGAAGGAACTGTCTTGCTCAGTACAATAATTCACTAGTTTGAAAAGGATGGAGAGGAGGGGGCACAATACACACGAGGGCAATGGAATTGGCTAGTGGATATTAAGTTGTATTGACATTTTACAGCAAATGAAAAGCAGAACTTCTAATAAAAATTGAAAACTAAGCGTGAAGTTTGAGGGCCTTTGGTAACTTACAAAAGAGCCCTTGTCTGCTGCTATGGGAGAGCAAGAAAATGTAAAGACTAAACTCAGGATTTAATAGAGTTCCTGAGTTTCAAAGACCCATTGAATGTACAGCTGATGAAGATCTGTTATGGTAAAGTTAGGGACCCAGTTCAAAAATTCAGTCTCTCTAATACATAAAATGGGGGCATCTGAAAGCATTACAGTTAAGATGTGGGCTCCCTAGACTCTTTTCAACCCTAAGTTTACAGAGGTAGTCTACCCTTCCCTAATAAGAACGGTCATCTTCCTTAAGTAGAAAGTCACTGAAGAGGCTCCATAATGGTATCTACCCCACTAAGATCTTTTCCCAACTCTTTGGACACTGCCAATTGTGGCATCATCTAACCAGGCATATCGTAGGCCTAATTAGGGAGGAAAGAGTCAATGCCCCCAAAAGAGCTGCAAAAATTAGTATATTTAATTAGAAGTTAGAAGAGTGCCAGTGGGACTGGTTTAAGAGGATGCTTGGTAATCAAGGAGACTGTAAAAGAGTTTATTAATTAATTTGTGATTCAGAAATAGTATAGAGAGACAATATGTAACACTTTGGTAAAGAACCAGGGAAAGTTGCTAACTAGCTGTTTGAATAATTTCTAAAAACTTGGAAAAAATGTAGATCCTGTTGAGTGATGTGAAAATATTTGAATTCCCATGGCAGATAAAGGTGGAAGGGATTAAAAGGTCGGGAACTGGGTCTGGTAAAATGAATATATTACCTGAGATCAGAAGAACTGCACCATTCACCAGGGTTATCAAGAATGAGCTGGTGAGAGAGGCTTTAATTTCACTAGGAAATTTGGTAATGGGTGGCTCTTTTCTATAGCTAAGGGCAGTGGCAGAAGTGGTCACACAGTTTGGCTTGTTTGGGTGTGATGGGCCTCAAAGATAAAGACCTCAAAGAGCATGCAGAAATATCAGACACCAGGTGGCTACAATTATCATAATACCAGCAAGGTCAGAGTTGCAACTCTGGGGGCTGGGCCCACACAGAATAATGCAAATGAATACTAGAATATGGCATTTCTAAGGGCAAAAATAAGGTAGCCAGTTAGGTATTTCAAAAAAAAAATAATCAAAAGGAAGGAAAATGGATGAATAGGAGTCAAAGGGTAGTTACCTCGATAAAAGTTCAAGGCCCTTTACTCAATTCCTGGGAATGAAACCATTTTCCAACCTTATAATATTGAATGAAAGGGTGGTCGCTAGGAGGAAGGACTCTGCAACCACAGAGTAAGTATATGTGTAATAATTCCCCAGGTTTTCCTCAACAGACCCTAAAGCCACCGGCTTATGTGTACTGTAGGATGGGGAAA
Organism: Panthera uncia; assembly: GCF_023721935.1. NCBI lineage: Eukaryota > Metazoa > Chordata > Mammalia > Carnivora > Felidae > Panthera > Panthera uncia. The sequence continues at coordinate 52,567,175 of NC_064811.1, forward strand.
GAGGAATAGCAGACAATTTAACAACTACTGAGAAGAGTCTAGATGACGTTAATACCCAGAGGTCAAAACATTATTATAGTCACCTATTAGAATGGTGGTACATAAGGGTCATGTATAACATGAAGGTTTGGCTAAAGTCCAGCCTACAGGGGGTCTACAGAATCCACAGACCCACTTGTTGGTCAATTCTCAAGACTCTGAATGTATAATGGAGACTGGCATATTTGGCATTTGGTACAAAATTTTCTATTAGGGGGGCGCCTGGGTGGCTTGTCGGTTGAGCGTCCGACTTCAGCTCAGGTCACGATCTCACGGTCCGTGAGTTCGAGCCCCGCGTCGGGCTCTGTGCTGACAGCTCAGAGCCTGGAGCCTGTTTCAGATTCTGTGTCTCCCTCGCTCTCTGACCCTCCCTGTTCATGCTCTGTCTCTCTCTGTCTCAAAAAAATAAATAAACGTTAAAAAAAATATTAAAAATTTTTTTTTCTATTAGGAGCTTGGCCTGTGGAGGAAGGGCTATTAGAGTGGGAAAGGCATAATGGGAATTTCTGAAATCACAACACCTCGGCCAAGGTAGTAAATCAAAAACTGTTTAACATCCTTTTGAGATGGAGGGGAAGTGAAGTTTAATGCCACCTTTAAATATCTCAAGTATGTGACATGACTGTCCTTGATACACCTTTATTCAATTGAGGAGTCTAGCCACTACAATAATCAAATGAATTCTGGAGAATGGTTGTCAATTAATTACTACAAGCTCAATCAAGTAATAGTCTAAATGTCATCTGCCATTCAGGGATTGGCATTTTTATTAGAGCAGATTAATACCATCTGGGTGCATGGTATGTGTCCTTCGATTGGGTGGGGTGTATTTTAATAGGAAAGAGGGACAGAAACACTACTCATTCATAAGGCATTATTAGACCCACAAATGAAGGTCCATAGTGGCAGAAGTTAAGGCTGTGCATGGGTTCAACAACGTGGATTCCTACTTAACCAAGGCTTGTCGAGTTATTGCTACTCCTCTGAATGGCCAGCATGCCAGCAACAGAAATAAATGATGGGCCCTTGATATGTGAAAATAAATGATGAGCCCTTGATATGAAAGAACCAAGAAGCTAATTGGTTGTAAATTTACTAAGCCCTTTCCATTTCAAAGGAGCCTGCAAGTGTTCTCAAAACCATAGGCACCTACTCTTGGTATGGGCTCGTGCCCAAAGAGTCTCCGCTGACACCACTATCTGGAAGCCTGAGGCTTATGAATTCCTCAGGCATGGAAATTTACACAAGGGAATCTCATTCCCTCAGAAATGAAGATTTGTGTCACTTTACAAAGTAAGTACCCAAGGCCAGCAGAAATGATAGCTGAAGGTAAAGGAAACTAGCAAGTAATATTCAAGCAAAAAATGAGTGATAGTAATAAAGGCCCTCCTTTTTAAGTCTCCCCTTAGAAAATGAGGCCCACTAGAAACCTATAGAAGTCTCTCTCCAAATATGTATGGAGAGGGTTATCTGTGCACTACAAAGTGTCACTTGTGGCACCACTCCATTCTCCCTTCAGTAAAGAACTTGCCTCCATCTGCCACAACCTGAGAATCTGCTGCAGCTTTCTGGAAACACCATGCTCTTCATAGGGAAGCCTGGACAAGGAATGTGCACCACGGGGTTTCTCAGGCTTGGCCTTTTCTTTGCTGCACAGGACCTCTATAACAGGGGATCTTTTCTCTAGAGCTCAGTGTTTGGGGCAAAAACTGAATCAGATCTTCAACCCAGTGTGAAGTGCTCTCTTCGCAGTTCTCCTTCTTAAGCCCTGTTCCTTTCACAGGTGCCAGGTCAGCCTTGCTATTTTAAAGTCTTTTGTTGAGAAATCCTGCTTCCTCCACCTTCATTATTTACAGGTGCCACTTTCATTATTACAACCTCTTGCACTCCTCACTGCATCTCAACATATGTTACCTAAATACTTTTATTGACACAGGGTATATACATTATCACGTACCCAAGGTCTTTGTGTTGGTTCAGACTTTTATAAATTCATTTCAGAAATATTCCAGTAGTGTCAATTTGCTTACATAAATGTTAGTTCCCAAATTTCAAATCTAGTCATGGTTCTTGTTCTCTTAGGTCTTTTCAATATCTTCTCTATACTCTGTTTTTAAGTGCTTCTCTATATAGGGTCAAATTAAGAGGTAGTGTGTATACACGTTTAAAACCACGTAGACATCATCACTCATGTTTTAAATATGTTTTACTTACTTGAAGGAATTGTCACTAAAGCTAGTATGTATATTTTAAGGAATAAATGATAAAATATGCAAACTGTAGGGATAAAACGTGAGTCTTAAATGTTGTTTTTGCATCAAAATATTCTGAGCTGTGGACAATATCCCCAGAGCCAAAGTTAATTTTAGCTCAGTCTTTTTTTTTCTTTTATGTTTTATTTATTTTTGAGAGAGCATAAGTGGGGGAGGGGTAGAGAGAAAGGAGGACAGAGGATCCAAATTGAGCTCTGCACTGACAATAGCAAGCCCAATGTGGAGCTTGAACTCACGAACCACAAAATCATGACCTGAGCTGAAGTTGGACACTCAACTGACTGAGCCACCTAGGTGCCCCTCAGTCTTAAAAGACTTTGATGATGTTTGAATCTTACCTGTTGGGCTCATGTTTTCAAACACTGGCTGGCTACACAAAAACCCCAGACTTGCTCTTGAAGGTTACTCCTGTGCTACTATATGTTACACTAACCCAAATTCCATCAGATATTTTCTCATGTGTCTGTGATTTTGTACTTTTCTGTTCTACTTAGAATATTGTTGCAAATAGGTCTTGGTAGAAAAGTGTTTTTCATGCCTGTGACATGAGTCTCTGACTTGCACAAATACAAAGAATAAATTAGTAGTAGAAAATCTGCATGTGTTGGGGCGCCTGGGTGGCTCAGTCGGTTAAGCGTCCGACTTCGGCTCAGGTCATGATCTCACGGTCTGTGGGTTCGAGCCCCGCGTCGGGCTCTGTGCTGACAGCTCAGAGCCTAGAGCCTGTTTCAGATTCTGTGTCTCCCTCTTTCTCTGACCCTCCCCTGTTCATGCTCTCTCTCTGTCTCAAAAATAAATAAATGTTAAAAAAAAAAAATGAAAAAAAAATCTGCATGTGTTAATTGGGCTGAGGCTAAGCAGGATCTCAAAAGACAATCAATGTCTCTGAAATCTACATGACCAAAAGGCCCCAGGCTGATTCCCAATGTTTGAAGGATCTCTTAAGACAGCAGCAGGGATAATAACCAACTTTTGAGTCCGTTTCAACTTGTGAGTCAGTGTCCAGTTTAATGTGAAACTCACTATGTCAGTTTGTACTTCTTTGTTACCCAATTGTTACCTCACTTTTATTTATGTGGGCTATGGGGGTTGGGGGGGCGGGGAGAAGGGACTATGAAATAGCTCATGAACACAGAGGAGGAAGTAGGGGAAGAAATACCCAGATGGATACTTATACATATTATCCTTTGTTCTTTCTGTCCCTGGCTTGTTCTCTCTCTCCTTTTCATTCCATCATTACCTCCCCCAGTAACATTTCCTTGTTCACTTCCAGTCTTGTTAATTGTCCCTCATTTGTAACCTGCCCTTAGTTGTTCATCTTCATAGTACCATACTTGGGAGCTTTTACGGAGGCCAGGGACTTGTCTTCCTTACGCTCAGTGCTTAACATAGAGCTTGTCATTTAGCAAACATGCCATAAATGTGTAATTGAATAAGATATTTAATTGTTTCAAAAATACTAAATGGTTGCTACCATTTCAGAAAAGGAAAAAATTGTATTAACTTTAAAAAATTAAGTGAGGGCAAACCAGATAATAAAACTTGAGGCTGATACCTGCCTGAGATAGCAGTTAACCTATATTGAGCAAAGTAGTATATACATTCTACTTACTTTTACCTTAAGAATAATGGAACATTTAAAGTAAAGAACTAAAAGGCATGTCTCAAACATTTTAGTATGTTTTTAAATATGATAATTATTCAAATGGAACACAAGAGAAAGAAGTTACCATTGAATAACAGGGACATAAATCATAACCATAAAACAAAGAGACTAATTCAATTATGGCAAAACTTCTTGTGAGTTATTGCTTTGGATACCAAACTTGGATACATTTAAATGCTCAGTTTTATGTCAAAATCCATTACATTATGTTTACCCTTCCTTTTTCATAGGGTAATCAAAGTTTCTGGTATGAAATAGTGATGAAGGGATGTTGGGAAAAATCTGGAGTGTGCTTGCAGTAGAATGATAATTTTCTGAACTGAGGCTGGCTTTTAGGGTTGCTTTCTACAAAATAATACCAAAAGCTAGTGGAAGCTTATTAACAAGTTGATTTTTATCAAATGACTTTTAATATGTTTTGGAGAAGTTTTTTTTCTTAATTATTGTCCTAATCAATTTGGGATTTCTGGTCACCCTACCAGAAATGTATATAAAGTTGGGAGATCTAAAGGGACCTAAAATGACTGTTTACTGTAGTCTAGAGTAGAGTATTGACTATTAAAAATAGATCTGAACTTTATACCTGGTGGACACTTGACAAACAGAGCCCTGGAGTTTGTGAAGATACATAGGCCTGCTAAACAATAGTGTAAATGAAATTTGAGTATATAAATCAGTTTTGATTGAAGATCCTAGAGCAGTTGTGTGCTAATGAGAAACTCAAATTCCTAGTATACTTTTAAGCACAATATGGTAATTTATTGATTTCTGTCTGTCTTAATTAAAACCCACTTATCTACACAGAGGTTATAAGAGTTTCAAGAGAATAGCATCTATGGAAGGTTAAGTTTCCTGTTGAAACTTTTGAGGACTGTCGAATGAAAACCTTCGTAATTGACTGTATACATGAAGAAAATCTAGTGGTCTAAAAGAGAAATACTTAATGAAAAATACAACTGTAAAAAATTGGCATTTGCACTGGATGTTTCAGTATATTTTCTTCTACATAAGCCTTCAACAACCTGAGAGTTGTAGACCTTAAATTCTTTGCATCTAAAATTCTGATATTAAGCAAGCTTGGGTCATATATATACATACTTGTATTTATATGTATATATAAATATATGTTTATATTTAAATTTTCATATTCTAGGATGTTTATTAAAACTAATGCATGTTGGGGCTCCTGGGTGGCTCAGTCGGTTAAGCGTCCGACTTCAGCTCAGGTCATGATCTCACGGTCCATGAGTTCGAGCCCCGTGTAGGGCTCTGTGCTGACAGCTCAGGGCCTGGAGCCTGTTTCAGATTCTGTGTCTCCCTCTCTCTCTGCCTCTCCCCTGTTTATGCTCTGTCTCTCTCTGTCTCAAAAATAAATAAACGTTAAAAAAAATTTTTTTTAAAACTATTGCATGTTAAAGAATAAATTTTTCAAGAATAAGTGTTTATATTAGTTTCAAGCATACAATATATAATTCAACAACTCCATACATTTCTCAGTTCTCATCATAATAAGTGTACCCTTAATCCCTTTCACCTATTTGACCCATCCCCCCACCAATCTCCAAAATACATTTTGTGTTTAAAATCTGTCATCTTGATTTGGAAAGGAAGGCATAGTATTCAAGGGAGATTTATTTTATCTTTGCAATGCCTTTCTCACCATTTCCTTTTCTTCAATTCTCATCACTATCACCTTAGCTCTGACCCCTACCATCAACAGATTTTTACAGTACTATGTATCTAATCTGAGGTTATTAGAAGCAACTCAGTAACTTTAAACACTTTTATATGAGGTAGGAAACACCATACATGAATAGGAAGGTGGAAAACTAAATGCATTAACAAAACATATTTGGATGTAATATATGATCTTTCAAAAATTACTTAATCCCCATCTACTTTTACTCTCCAATTTCCATCTCATTCAGATTTGTTAACTTCTGTGCTCAAGTTTCTCTATTACGATTTAGCCTGGAATGTTCTCATTAAAAAAAAAAAAAACTTAATGTTTATTATTTAAAAACAACTGCAGAATATATGACAAGAAGAAATAAGCAGTAACTTACAGGAACAGTATGCAGATCACTTTTGATTTGTAACTTGGTATCCTCTCCTCTCAGATATTGGATCTGATCTCCACTACTAAACCCAATACTGATTTTTGACCCCCAGTCTGGCAACCAGCCTTTGTCACTTGACTCAAGCCATCACAACTGCCATGGAACTTGTAAGCATTCTCTTCCTACTATTTAGCCTCTACTCTCCTTACTTTCTTTTTCTTTCTTTCTTTCTCCCTTTCCTTTTCTTTCTTTCTTTCTCCCTTTCCTTTTCTTTCTTTCTTTCTTTCTTTCTCCCTTTCAGCACAGATCCTGATGCGAGGCTCGAACTCCCTAACTGTGAGATTGTGACCTAAGTTGAAATCAAGAGTCAGACCCTTAATCGACTGAGCCACACAGGCACCCCTCTTATTTTCATTCTAAATAATAGTAGTGATTCTGTCACTATCCATTACTCAACAATAAAAACATCAACAAAACAGACTTGCTGTGTCTTTCCATTTCTGCAGAAGAAAATGTATTAAACCATTAAATGGCAGGACAGGCTTGAATGTTGCTGGAATTAAACGTGGTGATCCAGGGGCGCCTGGGTAGCTTAGTCAGTTAAGTGTCCGACTTTGGTTCAGGTCATGATCTTAGGGTTGGTGAATTCCAGCCCTGCATGGGGCTCTCTGCTGTCAGTGCAGAGCCTGCTTCAGATACTGTGTCTCCCTTTCTCTCTTCCCCTCCCCTGTGTACATTCTTGCTGTCAAAAATAAATAAATGTTTAAAAATGTATTAAAAATAAAGTTGGCAATCCAAGTGTCCTTTCACTCTAGGACCACTTTACTATGGGGATCTGATTTATATACTGAATTAACTTCCTTCTCTTAATGTGTGAGGAATCAGAATGAAGTTCATAAGAGTTTAGAAATATTAGCATAATTATATAAACTGTGTTCTCTAGGTAAACTGCCTGGAGGTCTAAATAGAGTCACTTTAAAACCCATATTTCAGTGGTTCTTGTGACAACCTACTCTTACAGGCCATTGATTGATACAAGTTTCACAGTTTTTTGTTTTTTTTTTTTTTTCCCCCAGGGATCCCTTTAATAAATTGTTCTTATTGTGTGCTCATGAATTATGCTTTCTCTGGGTCTGCAGTTCTTTCTCTCTTTCTCTCTTTGTTCCCAGAGCAACTTATCCTGCTGCTGCCTCTAATCCTAGGCCTCCAGCATCTGTCAAACTCTATAAAGATACCTTCATAGAGGTCTTTGGTACCCACTGAAAAGTCCCTTCTACTTGACTTCATTAGGCTCTATTCTACCAGCTCTGTGTCCACCTATTCTGAGTATAGGTGTTTCCCCCAGGCATCACTGCCACTTCTGACCACTTTCAACTGAGCAGCACACAGTCTGTCAGGCATGACTGTCCCCCCCCCCCCCAACTAGGTTGCACAGCTTGTTTCTGTTTGATCTAGTTGATCTCCAAGCTGTATTCATCATAGAATTAAACCTATGCAGCTAACAGCAGAGTGGAGCATCAATGAGTTAATTCCATAAAGATATTGAAGGGCATCCCTATTTTCTTTATGATACTATGCGCTTTCTAAAATACACTACCTCAGATATCAAATTCAGTCTCATTACTAACACTAATTTCACTTTCTATTACTGTATCAATTTGGGTTCTCTTAGAATCAAATGCCAATATAAGATTAGATGTGCAAAAATTTTACTGGAGAAGAGGCCATGAAGGATGAAGTAGGAGGGTGCTAGAGTAGCAGTGAGAGCCTGAAGCCCAAAGGTGTGCTGACTCCTGTAAAAGGATGGAGGGAAAGAAAGATTGAGTGGGGAGAGTCTCTAACTGCAGCACAGTTCTGGGAAAGCCCTGGCCAGCCAATGTGAAGTCCATGAGGGCAAAGGTTGCCCATCACAGGAGTCCTGAGTCTGGACTGAGTGGGCCAGCTGTAATACTACTCCACTCTACCATGTTAAGTCATTGCTTAAGAGTAGCCCAAAAGGAAAGGTGGCCTTGCTGTGACCATTCTAGGAGATCCAAAGGGAGGGTAGGTATTGATATAAATGAACTACTATTTCAGCAACAGGTTGTTTTTAAGGAGATCTCAGCAGGGCTCCTTCATGGCCATGGCTATCACTAACCTAAAGGGTCACAGCTCCACAGGATGCTAAGGCAAAGTAGATGATAATGCCCATAACAAGTGCATGATCATTTATTTTCCAATCCCATACTGAAGTGTTATCTATCCATATCAACATTTTCTATTTCTAGGTACTATCACCTCGTCCCTGCAAAACACAGTTATAAGTCTATGGGGATCTAAGTTGAACATAAATCTGGGTTTCAGAATACATGGAATACTTATTCCTTCTGATATCTGAATTTTATTGGGGGCTAATAGTGCCTGGGATTTCAACCAGGATTAGTGCCTTCCTAGGTGGCTCTTCAAAACCTCATGGAAATAAAGTGCTTGATCCTATACCTTGCACATTAGCCCTAGAAGTTTGGGTTCATCTGATGGAAATAGTTTGGGGATCAGGCTGGAAACTCCACTTGCCTATCCCATTCTACTTTATGATAGCAATTTTTTTTAAAGAAGCACTTTTTCTGTGACTATTCAAGGCCACCAACCCCTTATATTCAATTAAATTATTCTATTTTGGTATAGGGAATTAGAAAGCAGCTCAACTGTTTCTTTGGTCTTTTTCCTAATGACTGCTGTAATAAATTAGTTTATTGTCCAGCATATATTTACCCTGCTTCCTCATCATCTCTGTCTTCATGCTGCATTAGGGCTGGTCTTGACTATGCCTAAAACCATGTGGCAGTGACAGAGTACGAATTGCCAATACTCAGTCCTCTGAGATTTTCCACCTTTCTCCATGGAAAAATAAGCCCCAGTGGATGTGGTACCCCTAGCCTTGTTCCAGGATGAGATTTGTATAGTCAAGCCAAACTCAACAAAAAGCCTGAAGCAGAGTTACTCAAGCTAATACACAGATGTACAATTGAGGAATAACTGCCTACTCTTGCATATTATTGCAGTTTTGGTATGTAGTGAAAACTACTCAAGTAGGTACACCATTATTACCAGTGTCACTGATAAAGAAGTCAGGGTTTTTTGTGACTTACTCCTTTTTGCTCTGAGATCCAATACCTGAGCCTCTTTCATGATAAGTAGCCATCCAGAGCTTCAATTACCGCCTTTCCCACATAAGCTGTTTTGTCTCCTGTGCTCATTTTATTTGTGATTAGAATGGGTCATGGGAAATATACACATTAAATAAAATGAAAAAAAGGTAAAACCAATAAGGAAAGTAGTAGTAGTTTTCAATTTTCAGTAATGAGATTTAGTGTGAAAGAGTGAACCCTCATCATAAATATGTGCCACCCAGGGAGAAAGATTTCTTAAGGCATGCGTAGGGAAGACTAACGCATGGCCAAGAGCAAATATATACTTTGGAATGCAACATCATCCATTTATAGATAGGCTATTGAACATTTTGTAGAGAATTCATAGAAACAAGACAGCTTTAGGGAATTGACCCACCAGGATTAGAGGAGTATAGGTACATGAATAAAAATAGTTACTGAACAACTAAACATGTTTTTTAAAGAGTTTTATTGGGGAAATTACAAAAGCTTTAGGAAATATTGTCAATTATTCTGATGCTACCCAGAAAAATGCAAATTTTAGCAAGCTACAGTGATTTTTGAAGGTTGCAGAAATCAATACTAGACAGAGGTTGGGAGCTTTAGACTAAATCCAATATGTTGGTGAATAAAAGCTTTGTAGTTTAGATATGACAATTTTCCAGGGTACCAGCTTGCTGGGACTCCAGTCATGTATAAACATGTATAAATGTGTATATGTATGTATTTCATTCAAGAGGCAACATGTATCCACTTTAAACACTCCCATAGTAATAGTGTTCTAGACTTATTATTATTATTTTTTACATCTCATGTTTGTTAATTTTCTATTTCATTGGATTGGTAATAAGTTAAACTGTGCCTTTTCAGTTAAGAGGCTCAGATTGTGTGTGTGTGTGTGTGTGTGTGTGTGTGTGTGTGTGTGTGTGTTTCTTCCTTCATACTTGGTCTTTTTCTCCAATCTTTCCCATGCGCATATCCTCCCTGACTATCACAAATCTTTGTGTGGGTAACACGGCAACCAAGCTCACAAAATCAGCAGACATTTTAGTTGTCTTTTTGACTTGAATTCTAAGTAAATGTCAGAATAGATACAAAAAGAAGGAATTATTATGCTAACTACCAAAAGTAAGTAAATTCTCTGAATTCATGTAAATATTTTATTTCCCAGATTGGCAGAAAGAACATAAATATATATTTGTAAAGGAAAATGTCTATTGTTGATTATGTGTTCTCTTTTACTTTATTAAAAAAGTTAAAGCATAATATCATTTTAAAGCTCTACAGATAGACATGGTCTTTTGTGGAACAATCCCAAGCCTCTAATATTAGAATGCTTAAGAAGTTCATAGATATTTTCTTGCAACTCTTATGAATGAGAAGCTTTGGTTTGGCATTTAAATCTCAAACAGTGACAGTAGAAGATACATTAAAACATCCTCTTGTTTTACTCTTTTTAAGTAAAGGAAATATATATGTATTTATATTTGTTTTCATACTATCCATACTCTTCAGTACTTTTTTTTTTATAATTTTATAATTTATCTTTGAGCTTTTTACAAATCAACATTTACAGAGTATTTTTTCAGAGGAATAGAATTGTTTACGTATATTCCAGAATTACTGAAAAATTTCCCCTATTGATGAATATTGGGATTTTTTTTGTTATTTTACTAAGGACATAATTTTGTATGTTTGCTAGTTACTTAAACATGTCTAGAATGGTGGAGATGTGAGTTGTGTCCACTTTTCTCTGCAAGTAATAATATGTTCACATGTAGTCTGCTGTAGTTTTGTGCATATGTTGTGCAAATTCTTACATGAGAATTGCTTGGAACAAGGGTCATGCATATTTATAAATTTGCTAGACATTACCATAAAACCATCCAAATTTTTGCATGAATGTTCTCCTCTCCCCACACTATTAAAATATTAAAATTTCAAACTTTAAAATATTTCTGCAGTTCTCACATATGAAAAATACTTTTGTTCTGATTTATATGTCTGCTATGAGTAAGGATGAAGGTCACTAACCATTTCAAATTATTTTTCTGTGAAATACCATTAACTGTACTTTTGGATTTTATTTTCCAATAAAAACATAAATTCTGGACGAATCCAATATAGCAATAAAACAGGAAGTTAAATTGAGAAAAAAAATGTATTTGGATTAATGTTAGGTTTTTAGATGCCCTGGCATCTAAACGTTTATAAAACATTGTCAATTCTAAAGAAAGTCTCACTTCCCCACAGCTGAAGAATGATCTGAACAATGATCAACAGGTTTTATTCCAACTGATACAGTTATAAAAGAAACCCTTTCTATACTCTAACATGCATACATTTGCCTTACAATTGTTGTATCAAAATTATACAATTACTGTGTTTCTTTAAATATACTGTTGCGGGGCGCCTGGGTGGCGCAGTCGGTTAAGCGTCCGACTTCAGCCGGGTCACGATCTCGCGGTCCGTGAGTTCGAGCCCCGCGTCACACTCTGGGCTGATGGCTCGGAGCCTGGAGCCTGTTTCCGATTCTGTGCCTCCCTCTCTCTCTCTGCCCCTCCCCCGTTCATGCTCTGTCTCTCTCTGTCCCAAAAATAAATAAAAACGTTGAAAAGAAAAAAAAAATAAATATACTGTTGCATGTATTTTCCTCATTTCTAATAGTGTAGTCTATTCATGAAAAACTAGATCTCAACTAAAATGTATTCATTTTAGGGACTTCTAAATTTTCATATGTTAAGTACGTGTCCTTTAACATCATCACATAGTCATGTTGAGAGGAATTTAGATGAAATGCATGCAGTGCAACATGCACAATGGAGAGTTGGCCTCTTAACCCCCTATCAATGGCCGTGGAAGTTATTTCACTGAGGCAACAATAATAACAAGAGAAACAAAAATCAGCAATTGTTTCCTCTACTTAATCATTTTGAAGATTTTGTGAATTTTAGGAAATTTAAAAATTAACATGATAAATTGCATACTGTATTTTCCTTGCACATGATTTATACAAGTAAAACACATTTTATTGAGAACTCTAGGAAAAACATTAGATAGGATTCTAAGATGATAGATAAGAATAACACCAGTGGCAGGCAAAGAATTATCCTCAGTGGTGACAATAAAAGGTAGAAGAGAAGAACAGGGCTAAAAGGAAGATGAAGAGATTTTTTTCAAAATTTCCATTTTCTCTTTGAGGTAAATATCTACTGATGGTCATGTGACATTAAAAAAATATTTAGATGTTTTCCTTCATTTTATATTCTTCGGAACAATTTATCATTGGAACTATCTGGTTTTAAAAGTTCAGTTTTCCTCTGAAAATAACAAAACATGGTAGTTTGGGGGCAATTCCTTTATAGTCTTCTCTATTTATTCTAATGAAATTAATTAAGTCACTGTTAAAACTGTTTTATATTACTATCTACTGTTTCTATTACAGTCAATTTGGAACATTGCATTTTTAAATTTTTTTTTTTCTTTTTGACCTAGGTTTCTATGTGTTTATCTAGAATACTATGAAATGGACTCTATTCGATTTTGTGTTTCTAAAAGTTATTTTCCTCCTCTGACATTTCTTATTTTGCAGATCTGTGATTTCTACCTTACTAAATGTATTAAGTTAGATATTAGTTCATTGATCTTGTTAATTGTTCCCAAGGACCATGATTAGGGCTTATTATTAGATCTATGCTTTTTTAACCCTGTCATTGATTTCGTCTTAATTTTGTGTATCTCAGACCAGAACCACTGAGGATAATATCCATAATGGCTACTTTTGTGGTGAAGTCATAGCATAAGTTGACTTCAATGAGTTTTGTGGTCTTTATGCCTAAGGCTATGGTCCTTATTAGACCATATTTTGGACCCTGGTAATTAATTGGAAATGCCATAGCTGAAAAATAATCAAGAAAATCTATGCAATTAAGTGTATTAAAAAAAAATTCCCCCTGTGCCACAATATCCCATCCCTTGGTTGAATATATTTGTTGTCTCAATTATTTGAGTTGTTCTTTACACAGAATATAAAATATCAAAGATCATAAAGAAACCGTGATCTAGCAAATACTGAGATTTTCAGGAGAAAATATGCAAATAAATTGGGAGTTGGCACGATCAAAAACGACAGAGTATAAAATATCAAATGTCAAGAAATTAGCCATCTTTATGTTAATACATATAGTGTCAATATGGGATATCATACTTAATGATTTGCTCTGAGATGTTAATAAAAGACCTTGCAGTCTTAAATTTTATCATTTGTATTGCAAACTTTGGAATGAAGACTGTTTCAATAGTTTTCCCCACTTTCAAAAATAGTTACATATTCCCACTTCATTAGACTTTAGTTTGAATTTTATATCTTTCATCTTTCTATATCTATACATCCTTAAAGTACTACAGCTAGACAGAATAAGAAAGCAATGTCTAGAGAATATTATTTACAGCTTTTTGTTTAAAATTTTATCACATTGCAGTGTTCCCTTTGGAAAAGGATTCCAGGGTGCCTTGATGGCTCAGTCGGTTAAGCATCCGACTTTGGCTCAGGTCATGATCTCGTGGTCTGCGCCTGGAGCCTGCTTCGGATTCTGTGGCTCTCCCTCTCTCTGCCCTTCCCATGCTCATGCTCTGTTGCTCTCTCTCTCAATAATAAACGTTAAAAAATTTAAAAAAAAGGAAAAGAAAAAGGATTCCAAAAGAGAATTAAAAAAATAAACTGGACACCAACCCCACAACCAAATCCACAGGGATCTTTGCGTGGCCTGTATATAACAGATGCAATGTAATCAATGTTAGTCTTCCTTACACTGAACAAAAATCAAGTAAAGTGAGTTCAAAGAAAACACACATTATTCTCTTTTTGGAACATTAGGCTTTTGTCTTTTTTCCTACAAAGTTAAAATCTCCAATTCATTTAATGTTTCTCTTTTCAGCAGAATGATATGGATGAAAGAGAAACTCATTTTAGTAAAATAGCAACTTTAGATTTATTTATGACTATCCAATGTCAAAAAAAAATATACCTTTCTTCAGTGTCAAATCTTACTCTCTAAAAAGTTGATTTTGATATTTTTTCAATGTTTTACATTAAAACAGATGTTCTCTATGGGCATGTACAAGTAAAAATAATCATTATTTGATTAAATATTTAAGGGATGGATTATCTGCAAAACAGATCAGTTTTTAACAGGTCTCACCTTACCTAATATTGATCCTCAATCAAAAATAATTTTTTTTCTTAAACTGGAGGTAAGTTTTGATTCATAGAAAAGTTAATTAGCTCATCTTAAGCAGGACTTCTAAAATATGATATTTGGGACATTTTATTTATAATCGCTAAACATTTTTTGAGGAGATAAAATGTTCCTTGAAATAGAGTTTTGCCAAAGTTGGAAACACCATATTAATAAAACAGGCTATAATAGATTATAGTTTGCTTTGGTAACATAAAAAGCATAACTCCTTCTGGAGTTAGGAAAGATTATATGAAGTACACTTAGTTCTGAGGGGAGAGTACAGGGTTATCAATGACGTGGAATAAAAACAAAGTTACTGGGCAAAAGAAACAAAAAATACAAAGGGATAAGTTACAAGAATATAAAAGGTAATATTAATAACAGCCACAATGACCATAAACTCAACACACGACAGTAATGAGAATTTTAGCATATCCGCAAAATGAAGTATAGTGGATTGGCAGGAAATGGGGATGTCCATATAGCTTCAGATAAGAATGGAAGTTCCCTTAATTTTAAGAAAGAAAGCCTAAAGTTTTAATTAGAGTTTATAACATCAGTTTTCTCTTCTTCATATGAGAAGATACACATTTACCCAATTTGCTAGGAGAGGAAAACCATTAGGAATCCTTTGTAACGATCCAGAGAAGCATGATGAACACCTGAATTGAGGTAGTGGAACTGGAGCTAGAAGAGAGAAGCAGTAAATGAAATGCATTTTTGAGGCAAACTCAGCATATTTTGTTGATTTACTGAAAGTGGAGTCAAGAAAATAGAACTTAAGGTTGACACCAAGATGTGTTATTTTCACAGTGGGTGCTTGGTGATGTCACCACCCAAGGCTTAAAGGAAAAATGACAGAAAATATGATGGGAGGGGAAAAAAGGTTATTCTGCATATGTACATTTCAAAAACCTGAAGAAAGTCTAAAATGATATGTTGCAGAATTAAATACATGGTTTGACTTGGAAAGATAAACAGGACTAGTGATACAGTGTAGAGCAGTAGTTGAATTTATGTGAGGGGAAAATACAACAAAAAGAGAAAAAAGATTGATTGCTGGATTTAAGCGATATTTGCAGTAGGAAATATTTTTCTTCGACATAGGAAAACCTCCATCAATTACAGTGAGGGATCTAAGGTAAATACATAGAATTCCATATCTACTCTGAAGTAGCTTTTACTGTATTTTTTAATCAACTAGTATAAAATCTTAAATCGGGCCTATTAGAAGTGTTTCCTGTGTGTGTATTTAAGTCACTCAATCTGTCTATAAAGTTTGAATGAATCTAAGTTGAATATCAAAACAGTGTTGATCTAGAAAAATGGTAATTTTTGGCATTTAATAAACTTAAAGTATAAAACCCTAATTTGTTGGTCTCAAATGGAGATTACATTTGACTAGGTCAATTTTGGTTCATGGGTTAAAATCTGAAAGAACCTTAATAAAAAAAATGTAAATTCTAATTCTTACATATGAAACAAAGATCAAATATAGTCAATGACTACTCAAACATTTTATGAATTCACAAATTCTCTATATAGTAAATCTAGCTATTTTGTACAAATAGGCTTGCAACAGAACTGATTTTATATGGATGTATAGATTAAATAAAATCTCTATGTGGATTGATATGGTGTTTTTCCAAGAGTGTTAAAAATAGTATGCTGGGGAACATAAATGGAATAATATATTCATAGACCTTTACTTCCCAATTAGAAAAAAAAAAAACAGAATGTCACTCAATGATTCATCTGGGCAAAACCACTACAGATAAATCCCGAAGGTCTCACTCCTTGTTCATAGGCTGCTACTATCAGGGACTTAGAGTAGCTAACTCTAATGTAAAATAAGTTAGATACAAATTTAGACTGAGTAGTGTGACTCCTACTTCTCACTTTGGAGAAAACTTGAGAACCTCCTTTAAACTGAAGTTCTTCAGAGAAAGATTTAGTTTGCGTCACTCTTTTCAATCTTTAAGAGATGTTGAAGAACTTGTTGCAAAATAAGTGTTCCATTGGGCTCTAACCTAGATAAACCTGTGAAAAAGATCTGCAAGTCTGTAATGTTTACAAACAATGGGAAAGTAGGGAAGGATGAGTTTAACACTCATTTGTGGAGACTTCTCTTCTCAAAAATGAAGAAAAGAAAAACATGTTTGTAAGGCATTTATTTGACACTGAGGAAAGAAGACAGATTGGCAAAAAGAAGAGCACCTTAGTTCTAGCCACAATCTTGTTTGTGTTGAACTTCTGCATTAACATTCTGGCTTATCTCTCTGCTTCCAGTCTTGCCCTCTCCCCACTAGAGACTATTCTTCACACACCTTAAGCCAAAGCTTGGTATTGTTATTTCTTTTTCAAAGTTTGTTTATTTTGAGAGAGAACTGGGGAGGGGCAGAGAAGGAGAGAGGGAGGGAGAGTGAGTCCCAAGCAGGCTCTGCACTGAATCCAATCAATGTAATCAATGGACTTGAACCCATGAGCAGTGAGATCATGACCTGGGCTGAAATCAAGAGTCTGATGCTTAACCAACTGAGCCACCTAGAAGCCCCTAAAGCTTGAAATTTTTTAAATGCAAATAAAATCCATGGATCTTCTCTACTCAAAATCTTACAAATATTCTACTACACCCAGAATAAAATTTTAACTGTGCCCCACAGTGTCAAAGTTCTTTTGTGACCTGAAGCTGAAGATTATTGGATGGCTAACACTCTCCATTCCCAGTATCTGTCTTCTCTGCTATCTCTGAGCTAGTAAGACTACAGAAGATAATTCTTCACTTTAAGGAAAGGAACTCTAAGAAATTATTTTAGTTTTTGTAAAACTTCAAGTGTTGAGAGAGAATGAGAGGCTTAAAAAAGGAGTAGAGAGAAGAGAGATGGGGAGAAAGAGAAAAGAGTGAGAGTTTTGAATATGGGCACGTAGAAGAATGGAGTGGGAGAGAAATTTTTCTCCTATCCACTCTAAAGTGTGTGCCTGCCAGAACCATTTAGTGGAGCTGCTAAACAGCTTTGTTAAGGTGTTTATCCCCTAGACACAGTTCTGAGCTGTGGGTATTCAGTGGTATAGAAACAAATTCAGAGTATGCCAAGAACACAAGACAGGGTTTCTTAGGCAGACAGTGTTGTGACTCATCTGCATAATCCCCTCACCATGCTCAAGAAGGAGGAAGGAGGAGACCATGAATCCTGGGAATGTCAGCCCTGACAGCTTTATTACAAAGAAGGAGCCACTCAGCTATTATATATTCTGGCATCACTACCCCCAGGCAAGTGAGATCTACCCAATTAAGAGGATACTTGGATTTCTTGCTAATTTATTTCTCTCTAAGGTATAAAGGGGAGAAAGATGAAGATGATGAAACCTATCTGACTATACTAAATCACTATAAGAATTTCGGTCTCTTCATCAGTTTCTTTAGGCTACTCAGGACTATGGGATATAAGAAGATGGAGAGAAGAATGGATTTTCACTTTTCATTCCATGCTCATCAGGGTTACTTTTCAGTACACACATAGGTACTATCCGTGCTATTGTCCTTATTCTCTCATCCCTTCTGTCTTTCTCTCTCAGCCAGTCTCAATCTCTTTCTCTCTCTCAATATCACTTTGTCTCTCTCTCTCACCTTCTTCCATTCTGTTAATGGGAAAATATGCTAGTCAAGTTGTCACTTTATTAAAAAGTTAAAGTAAATTTAAAAAAGCCATATTGTAGTGATTCATTCTGCTGTTGTCATCTAGTATCTGTCTGCCCAGTAATCATCTGTCCATCCATCATATTCCCATATTAAAAAAATAGGTATGCTGGTATTTTGATTAAATCGTTTACCTCATTTTTTTTTTCTGAGTCAGAAGTGGGACCAGTTAGAAGCAGATAAGAGAATTAAAACTGCAATTAATTTTTATGAATTTTAAAACTGAAAAATGCATGCCTAAAAACTAGGAGAAAGATTTGCTAAATCTTGCTATTGCTAAATAAGTTTCAAGGATTTTATTTCCAGATTAGATTACTCTAAGTGTTAGAACTACATTAGGTGTAGTTAGATTTAGATTCTGCTAATCAAACAGGAGAATGTGGGAGTGCCTGGATAGCTCAGTTGGTTAAGCATTGGAGTCTTGATTTTGGCTCAGGTCATCATCTCAAGATTCGCTAGATTGAGCCCTGCATCAGGCTCTGTGCTGTCAGTGAAGCATGTTTGGGATTCTCTCTCTCTGCCCTTCCCTGGTGTGTTCATTCTCTAAACAAACAAACTTAAAAAGAAGAATGTGGTCAGAAAAGTAAGCAACTCTCAGAATATTACTGAAAATAGAAGGTAAAAATAAAGTATTATAAAATGACCTACTCGTGTGTGTGTTAAATATTCCCTCTGGCTCTGTCCTAGGGAACAATAGTGGAGGCAAAGGAGTAGGTGAAGTGATTATTTCAGTAATAGTTAAATGATAATGATGACTTAGTCAAGAAGACAAGAGTACCACAATGGAGCCCTCTAAGGTGGCCAGATTCAGATATAGTTTGGGATAGAGTAATCAAGACTTCCCAATAAAGTGATTTTGGGCTGTGGTAAAAAGAGTTGGGGGAAGAATGTTAGTGTTAGATTTAAGTGGTAATGTAATCGTGTTGCTATTTACTGAGACACAAAAACTGACCAGAAGGTAGATTGCAAAATACTAGATACCAAGAGGTATCAAGAGGTCTTTAATGAATTTGTTTAGCTTAGATACATAGTAGACATTCTGTCCTCTACACAGACAACTCCAGGAGTAATAATGTACATGATATTCAGTGAAGACATTTTTCATAGAGACAGTCAAATGGATATCTTAAACTGGATAAACAAGTGTGAAGTTCAAAATTGGAGGTAGTTTTTAAAATATGTCTAATGTGTGTGTTTAAAGGAATGTCATTCTATAATATAAACCTTCAAAGGAGTAACGGAAAAGAAGGGAACTCAGAAGTAATCCCTGTTGCACTTAAGTGTTTAGTGGATGAGCCATGAATGGAACATAGCAAAAAGTCTAAGAGAAGTCTTTGAAATAGGAGGAAGTCTGGAAAGCAAAATAAAAATGTGTTTCAAAGAAGTGATTATGTTAACAGTGTCTGATGGGGCAGGGGAAGTCAAATAAGATGAGGACTTGACAGCAAGGAAGCTAATGGAATGTTTGATGAGAAAAATCTCCTGCAGCAGAGGGGAAGAAAAGACAACTGTAGTGGTTTGTAGAGAGAATTGGAAGCAAGCAAGAGGGGAAGGCTACTAAGGAAAACTCCTAAGAGTTTTGCTGTGAAAGGAAGCAAAACATTCGATTTATGTTGGTGCTAGACTTAGGGTTGAGAAATTTTTGCACTTGACTCTGTTGGTTTTGTTTCTTTTAATTTTTTTTAAAATATGGAACCTAATGATGGGGCGCTTGGGTGGCCCAGTCAGTTGGGAGTCCAACTTCAGCTCAGGTCATGATCTCACAATCCGTGAGTTTGAGCCCCGTGTCGGTTTCTGTGCTACAGCTCAGAGCCTGGAGCCTGTTTCAGATTCTGTGTCTCCCTCTCTGCCCCTCCCCCACCCACTCTGTCTCTGTCTCTGTCTCTCTCAAAAATAAACATTAAAAAATGTTTTATTAAAAAACATTTTTAAAACATTTATAAAAATTATTCATTAAAAATAAATATGGAACCTACTGAGATATTTATATACCTTTGAAGATGATCTAAGAGAGTAAGGGAAACTGCTAAGAATATGATGAAGAAAATGGAAAAGAAAATCTCTTCCTTTAGCTTGAGGGGCAAGATCCATTACACATGGAGGTTTAGGCTTTGATAGATAAAAAAAATGAGTCATTTATTGGACTAAGAGGGAAGGACATAAATGGCAGATTAGTAGATATGAATGTAGGAATATTAAATAGTTCCTTAATGATCATAATTTCTCAGTAGAAAAATCATAAGAGATAGATATGAGAAGTTGGGTTTTGAAGAGTGGTAAGAGTATAAAATACTTATTTTGTAAAATGGGAAATTATACATTTTAGGAAAGCATAGGCAAGACAATGGTAAGTGCCCATTTGTTATTTGTTGGCATAAACATAGTGAGAAAAGTGAGTCTTCTGGGGTTTCCTATTTTTCTTTTTCTTGGAAACTTTCAGCTGTTTTGGTGAAGAAAAGGCAGCTCCTGAGTTTAAGCAGGACCAGATTTGGTGAGACATATGGTCATTAGAGCTATTAGTAAATGCTCCAATTTTCTGCTCTCCCAAGTACCTAATAAGATTGTACTTTTGTAAGGAAGAGAATAATTGCATTTATATGACTTTTTTTTTCTCAGATTTGTAAGCCAATTTGACATATATTACTACTGGATTAAGCTGTAAGAGCCATTGCATAAATTTTTCACATCTTCTCTGCTATAACTACTAGAGATGTTTTTGCTAGTTTGAGTTCTTAAGTAAAGAGATATGGATCAGAATGCAATAATTTCCAGGAACAAATCTTTATTTGATGTGTTTATTGCTGAGTGTTGGTTGTTGCTATAGTGTGACTAAAAGTACCCTAATACAGTAAGCTAATACAAAGAAAAGAGAAGAAATCAAAGGACTAGGACTATTTATCAGGGCCTGACTTTCATACTGTGCAAATGATCTAAGGTGCATAAAAAGGTAAGTTAATAGAGAAAAATATAGCAGGCTCAATGGATTGGATGTCTGAATAAAGTTGAAATGTATTTCTTTAATTGGTGGAAATAGAGTAAATGACCTAAAAAGTGGGTGATTGTTATAGAGCACAGAGCTTGAAATTGAATTTCAGAGATAATTCAGTTGGGTGTGAGACAGACTTGGTTATTACTCTGGGGATGTGTTGTTGAGGTTGGGTGGATGAAAAGATTATTAAAAGTGAGGAGGTGTAAGATCTGAGAGTCCAGGATGTAGATGGATGTCTCGTAGGCATTGCAAATGGAACCAATCATATTTCACATAAAAGTATACATTACCTGCCAAAACATACAAGATAACTTACAACTTCTATGGTCTTCTCTCCTACCAAGACCAACCAATCTACTCCTCCGGGTTCTGCATTCTAATTACAGAAATATCTCCCTTTATAAGTTACACTGTGTTCTTCCGTGAACCTAGGCCTTTGTAATCCATTTTTTCTATACCAGAAACTCACTCTTCTTCCCAGGCTCACTCTGCTCCAACACACTTTCCTCAGTAAATATAGCGTTTGCTCTTGTTGTTTTTTAAGACTCAATGTGAACAGTGTTTCCAGTGGAAATATTTCTCATCAAATTTATCCACTCCCACTTCTAAAACTAAGGATCTTATTGACTTCATAGTACCGTGTTGTATTTCCTGTCACAGTATCCTAAGCGTATATAAATTTTCTACCTGCCTTCCTAATGTGAGATCTCTTTTTTGTTTATTTTGAGACCTTTTGATATTAGAAAATGTGTATTTTTGCCTTATGTATCCCACTTAGCAGTGAAGTTAAGCCAGTTGAATAAGTTGGTTAGTCATACACTATGACTTTGAAAGAATTAATCTATAGAAAACTTTTTTAAAATTCTTGGACATAATGGTAAGGCCCCCTGTATTTTTGTCCTAAATAAAGAACACTTCTTTTATTTATTGTTTTAATGTTTGTTTATTATTGAGAGACAGAGCATGAACATGGGAGGGGCAGAAAGAGGGGGAGGCCCAGAATATGAAGCAGGCTCCAGACTCCGAGTTGTCAGCACAGAGCCAGACGCAGGGTTCAAACTCAGAAACCAAGAGATCATGACCTGAGATGAAGTTGGACGCTCAACCAACTGAGCCACCCAGGGGCCCTTAAACAAAGAACACTTTTTAAAGTAAAGGCTCTTATCTTGGAAATGAAAGGCTAGGTTATAGAAACAGTAGTAGCTAGTTTCCTTTTTTTTTTTTTTATTTATTATTTTTTTCTTTATTTTGATTATTTGCTTCTGGGAATGACTAATTAAAGACTCAAATTCCTAGACTAAATCTCGTGACCTTGGCTCTCCTTTATCAATTCAAATCATGAATTTGCTTTTTGTATCTATGCCTTTATTTCTTTTTTCATAAAAGTATATGTTTTCATGTACGTAGAAATTTGGTCAACAACTATATCTTTGACAAACTTTACAAAAAAAATTAAGCACCTTAGAGCAAATGCATTATTATTTGGTTAAAAATGGCAAGACTTTAAGGTAATGGACACTGAATTTTATTAAGTTCTCTTTAAGCTTCTCTAAAAGGAAAAAAAAGGGATCAGAATTGAGATCTCAATGAAGTGGTCAAAATGAGAGTTCAGTAAAAAGGAAAACCATCAAAGCATCCATCTATAAGAAACACAATTTCATTTTGTGGAAGCAAAACAGATTGGTGAAATAATTGTTCTTGTTTGTGTTCTCAGTTACTTGTGTCTTGATGTGCAAATTTTTATTTGTTTGTCTTTGCTTTGGCCAAAGTGCATGATAAAATAGATTAAAACTGTTCCGAGGATAAGTAAGAAACACCCTAAACTGTTTTTCAAGTTCTGCCAAAGTATTTTGAAATACATCATGTCTTCTTTTTAATTGACTTTAAGAAGGGAATTTTGAAATGTGATATAAAGCAAAAACGTGCTATTTGTGCAAACATTAGGTTGTCTTTCCATATTTATTACAAATTCAGAAATATAGAAGGTGGAACTGATTTGCAATGTAAATTTTTTGTTAAAAAATTTAAAAATTGCTGAAAAATAAAAAGAATTCTATAGTGTTCCATTTCAAGCCATTTTAGGAAAGCAATAAATGTATTTTATTGTGTTAACCCATAGGTTAAATGTCATGATGAGACTAGAATATTCAACTTTTTTTTTTTTTTTTTCTGAGTGATCTTTAACAATCCTGCAGTAGTTATAATCCTTACTTGTCATGGTCAGTTTTATGTGTCAACTTGACAAGATTATAGTTCTAGTTTTTAATCAAACAGTAATCTAGGTACTGCTATGAAGGTATTTGGTAGATGTGATGGAAGTCCATAATAAATTGACTTTCAGTAACAAAGATTATCCTTGATAATCTGTGTGGCCCTGATTGATCATTTGAAAGGCCTTAAGAACAGAGGTAAGGCTTTCCTGGGTAAGAGGAAATTATGCTTGTGAAAGCAGATTCAGTGTGAGCCCAGCCATTCCAATATGCTCTCCTACTATCCTATTCTCTGAATTCAGACTTGCCTGGTCAGTTCTCACAGACATGTAAGCTAATTTTCAATAAAACCCCTCTATATCTATCTATCTATCATCCTATCATATATAATCTGCTTGTGCTCACATGCTGTCTCTCTGTACGTGTATATATATAGGTGTGTGTGTGTGTAAAATCTGCTTTTGTTCCTCTGGTTACACCTACTCAGAATTGTCAAGGAGGTTCTTATTTATGCCCACACCTAATTCCCTCTCTGAGTGTCTTAGAACTTTTAGAGCTGACCTGTATATTCCTGTTCAAGGCTTTGCTTCTGACCAGGAGTATTAATAACCAAATAGTGAATTTATATGGTATAAGAAAGCAACAGTAACCAAAAATGAGTTTTTAAATAGAAAAAAATATTTCATAATAAGTTCTAGTGTGCCTCTGACTAAAGTTGAAAGGCTAAAGAAAACCAGAATAATAAAAGAGAAGGATTTTATTGATAATCCAAGAACTAAATATGAATTGTCTTTGCTCAGGAACAACGGACAAATAAAGATTAGTTAATGCATATGACCTAATACGGTAGACTTTTTAACACTTTTTCAGAGAAGCTTCAGGTTCACAGCAAAATTGAGACTATACAGAGATTTCCCATATACCCTCTGTCCTCACACATGCAGAGCCTCCTCCATGATCAAATCCATTCACTACCACAGTGCTACATTTGCTACAAATTGACAAACCTACATTGACACATCATAATCACCCAGACTCCACAGTTTGTGTTTCAGTTCACTCTTGCTCTTGTACATTCTGTGAGTTTGGACAAATGCGTAATAGCTTGTAACCATAATTATAGTGTCATACAAAGTATTTTCAGTTCCCTGAAAATCCTCTATGCTCCACCTATTCATTCCTTCAACCTCTGACCACCAAGAATTGTTTTATTGTTTCCATAGTTTTGCCTTTTCCAAAGTGTCATATAGTTGGAATTATACAATTTGTAGCCTTTTGAGGACTTTTTCTTTTTTCACTTATTTGCACTCAAGATTCCTCTGTGTCTGAAATGGATTGATAGCTCATTTCTTTTTGGGATGTACTAAAGTTTGTTTTCCATTCAAGATATTTTGGTAGCTTCCAAGTTTTGACAACTAGGAATATAGATGTTATAAACATCTGTGTGGAGGTTTTTATGTAGATATAAGTTTAGGTAAATACCAAAAGGCGTGATTGTTGGATCATATGGTAAAAGTTTGTTTAAAATATTTTTAATGTTTATTTTTGAGAGAGAGAGAGAGAGAGAGAGAGGGAGGGAGGGAGGGAGGGAGAGTGAGAGCGAGAACAAGCAGAGAAAGATGGAAACACAGAATTTGAAGCAGGCTCCAGGCTCTGAGCTGTCAGCACAGATCCTGGTGCATGCCGGGCTCAAACTCACAAACAGTAAGATCATGACTGGAGCCGGCGTTGGATGCTCAACTGACTAAGCCACCCAGGCACCCTAGTAAAAGTATGTTTAATTTATAAGAAACTTCCAAATTGTCTTCCAAAGGGCAGTGCCATTTTGTATTCCCATCCGCCCATTTTTAATCAGGTTGATTGTTTTCTGTTCAATTTTAAGAGTACTTTGTATATTTTGGATAGTAGTTTATTAGGTGTGTCTTTTGCAAATATTTTCCCCTAGTGTGTGGCTTTTCTTCTCATTCTCTTGACAATGACTTTTACAAAGCTAAAGTTTTCCATTTTAATGAGGTCCAATTTGCCAATTATTTCTTTCATAGATTGTGTCTTTGGTGTTGTCTAAAAACTGATTGTGGGGGCACCTGGGTGGTTTAGTCAGTTGAGTGTCCGACTTCAGCTCAGGTCATGATCTCATAGTTTGTGACTTCGAGCCCCGTGTCGGGCTCTGTGCTGACAGCTCAGAGCCTGGAGCCTGCTTTGGATTCTGTGTCTCCCTCTCTGTCTGCCCCTCCCCCACTCTCTCTCTCTCCCTCAAAATTAAATAAACATTAAAAAAATTAAAAACTGATTGTGATATGCAAGCTTATCTAGATTTTCTCCTATGTCACTTTGTAGAAGTTTTATAGTTTTGCATTTTACATTTATGTCTATGATCTGTTTTGAATTCATTTTTGTGAAGGGTATAAAGTTTCTGTCTGGATGATTCTTCTTCTTCTTCTTCTTTTCTCTTTTCTTTCTTTTCTTTCTTTCTTTTTCTTTCTTTCTTTCCTTTCTTTTCTTTCCTTCCCCTTCTTTCCTTCCTCTCTCTCTCTCTCTCTCTCTCTCTCTCTCTCTCGGATGTGAATGGCCACTTGTTCCAGAACCACTGGTTGCTTCACTATATTTCCTTTGCTCCCTCATCAGAAATCAGTTGACTATAAAGATCTATTGCTGGACTCTCTCTACTCTTCCATTTATCTATTTGTCTATTTACTTGTCAATACCACACTATCTTGATAACTATAACTTTATGGTAAGCCTTGGAGTAAAGTAGTGTGAGGCCTCCAACTTTATTTCCTTCAGTATCGTGTTGGCTATTCTTGGTCTTTTGCCTTTTTATATATATATATGTGTATATATATATATATATATATATATATATATATATATATATATATGTCAAAATCAGTTTTTTTATATCAAAAAAAAAAAAAAAAACATGCTCAGAGTTTTATAGGGATTGCATTGAATTTACAGATGCAGTCATATGATTGCAGTCATATGATGTTTTCCCTTACATGTTTATAACATTTGAAATAAAAATCATACTGGAAAACTTCTAGATCTGGGCTTTCTAATAGAGCTTTTTTTGTAGTGATGAAAACGTCCTATATCTACATGCTAAAACTGTGCAATCTATCAGCCACATGTTTCTACCAAGCACCAGAAATGTTTAGTAGGATTCAGAAAGTAAATATTTTAATATGATTTTAATTAAGTAAAATGTAAGTATCACCTATAGCTATGTCTACATTTGAATAGCATAGATCTTGAGCACAAAATCTTAAAAAATATTTTTTTTAATTAAACAGTAATTCAGAAAAAAAAAAACAATGCTTGACTTTCTACCAACACCAATGCAAAATTTTATAATTAGTTCTTTAGGAGTGTGTGTGTGTGTGTGTGTGTGTAGCATTTATTTATCAAATAGAATGCATTTGATATTTGTATTGTACTAAGTTAAAATACTCTGAAGTCACAACTCACAATTTCCACTGAATATATTGACTTTAAAAATTAAAAATTTGAAGAACATATTCATAATTTGATAAATGCTAAAGATCTTAACAGCCATATTTTTCTCTCTACTCTCTTCCCCAAATTTTACCACTTCAACTTCTTCTTAGAAAAATATTGTTCTTTGTGTGTATTTATTTATTTAAATTTGAGCATAGTTGACATACAATATTACATTAGTTTCAGGTATACAAGTTAGTGGTTCGACAGATTTATACATTTTGCTATGTTAACCACAAAGATAGCTACCATCTGTCCCATTATGCCCCTCCTACAGTATCATTGACGATGTTCCTTATGCTCTGCTTTTTAGCCCCATGACCTACTCATTCCATAACTGGAAGCCTGTATCTCCCTCTCCCTGTCACTGGTTTTGCCCAACCCCCACCCCTCTTCTGGAAACCATCAGTTCTTTATATTTATAGTTCTGAATCTGCTTTTTGTTTATTTATTTTTTAAATATCTCATTTATAAGTGGAATCATATGGTATTTGTCTTTCTCAATCTGACTTATTTCACTTACCATAATTCCCTCTGGGTTCATCCATGTTGTCTCAAATGGCATGATCTCATCACTTTTTATGGCTGTGTAATATTCTATTGTATGTATATCTGTGTGTGTGTATATATATGTGTGTATATATATATACACGTGTGTGTATATATATATATATATATACACGTGTGTGTGTATATATGTATATATATACACATATGTGTGTATATATATACACGTGTGTATATATGTATATGTATATATGTATATATATCTATATATATAATCTATATATATAATCTATATGTAATATATCTATAATCTGTCACTATTTGCAGATAACATGATATTATACATGGAAAATCCTAAAGACCCCACCAAAAAACTAGAAGCAATAAACAAATCCAGTAAAGTGGCAGGATACAAAATTAATACCCCCAAATTGGTAGCATTTCTATACACTAACAACGAAGTCAGATTTAATGCAATCCCTATCAAAA
Organism: Panthera uncia; assembly: GCF_023721935.1. Classification (NCBI taxonomy): domain Eukaryota; kingdom Metazoa; phylum Chordata; class Mammalia; order Carnivora; family Felidae; genus Panthera; species Panthera uncia. The sequence goes on from NC_064811.1 coordinate 52,594,992, forward strand.
TACCAACTGCATGTTTCACAATGTGCAGAAGACCCTGAATAGCCAAAGCAATCTGGAAAAAATAATAATGAATATATCTATATATCTGTATCTATCTCTCTATCTCTCTATATATTTATATATATACCACATAATCTTTATATATACATATCTATCTATATGTATATATGTATATATATACACACACATACATATATACATATATATACCACATAATCTTTATTTACTTATCTAGTGATGGACACTTAAGTTGCTTCCATGTCTTGGCTATTATAAATAATGCAGAAATAAGCATTAGGGTACTTATATCTTCTCCAGTTAATGTTTTCATTTTCCCTGGGTAAATATCCAATAGTGGAATTACTGGATCATGTCATTTCAGTTTTTAATTTTTTGAGTAATCTCCATACTTTTTCCACAGTGACTGTATCAACTGACATTCTCACCAAGAGTGCACAAAGGTTCATTTTTCTCCACATCTTCACCAACACTTGTTTCTTGTCTTGATTTTAACCATTCTAATTGGCATGAGGTGATATCTCATTGTGGTTTTGGTTTTCATCTCCCTGAGGATTAGTGATGTTAAGCATCTTTTCATGTATCCATTTGCCTTCTTTGGAAATATGTCTATTCATTTCCTCTGCCCATTTTTTAATTGGGTTGTTTCTTGCTATTGAACTGGCTAGGTTTTATAAATTAACCACTTACCAAACATATCATTTACAAATATCTTCTATTTAGTAGGCTGTCTTTTGTTTTCTCAATAGTTTCCTTTGCTGTGAAAAGCTTTTTATTCTGATATAATCTCTCCATCTATCTAAATATATATCATCTATATCTATGCCAGTACCTATATCTACATCTGTTACTTTAGGAGACACATTTAGAAAAAATATTGCTATGGCTGATGTCAGAAAAATTACTGCCTGTGTTCTCTTCTAGGATTTGTATGATTTCAGGTCTCACATTTAGGTCTTTAATTCATTTTGAATTTATTTTTGTATATAGTATTAGAAAGTAGACCAGTTTTATTTTTTTACATGTAACTATCCAGTTTTCCCAGCACCATTTGTTAAAGAGACTGTTTTTCCCCATGGTATATTTTTGCCTCCTTTTTCATAACTTACTTGACCATATGGTCATTCTGGGGTCTCTATTCTCTTTCACTGATCTATAGGTCTATTTCTATGCCGGTACCATATTTTTTTTTGATTGCTACATCTTTGTAGTGTGTCTTGAAATCTGAATTTATGGTACCTCCAGCTTCATTATTTTTTTCTCCAGATTGCTTTGGCTATTCAGGGTCTTCTGCACATTGTGAAACATGCAGTTGGTATTTTGATAGGGATTGCATTAAATCTGACTTCATTTTTAGTGTATAGAAATGCTACCAATTTGGGGGTATTAATTTTGTATCCTGCCACTTTACTGGATTTGTTTATTGCTTCTAGTAGTTTTTTGGTGGGATCTTTAGGATTTTCTATGTACAGTATCAAGTTATCTGCAAATAGTGATAGTTCTGCTTCTTTACCAATGTGGATGCTGCTTATTTCTTTTTCTTTCCTGACTGCTGTTGCTAGCATATCCAGGACTATGTTGAATGACATCCTTGTCTTGCTCCTGATCTGAGAGGGAAGGCTCTCAGTTTTTCACCATTGAGTATGATGTCAGCTGTGGGGTTTTTCTTATTTGGCCTTTATTTTATTAAGGTATGTTCCCTCCCTTTTGTTGAGAGTTTTTGTCATGAATGGATGCTGAATATAGCCAAATGCTTGTTTTTGCATTTATTGAGATGATCTTAAAATTTTTCTTCTGTTTTGTTGATGTGGTGCATGACGTTGGTTGATTTGTAAACGCTGAACCATCCTTGTATCCTGGAAACAAATCCCAAATGATCATGGTGGACGATCTTTTTAATGTATTGATGTATGTTGTTTGTTAATGTTTTGTTCAGGATTTTTGTGTCCATGTTCAGCAGGGCTGTTGGCCTGTGGTTCACTTTTTTGGGGTGTCTTTGTCAGGTTTTGATATCAGGGTAATGCTGGCCTCATACAATGTATTTGGAAACTTTTCTTCCTGTTCTATTTTTTGAAATAGTTTGAGGAGAATAGGTATTAGCTCTTTACATGTCTGGTCGAATTCACCTGAATAAATATTGTTCTAGATTCTCTGAGTAAATCAAGAAGTGTCTCTATTAATTAACAAGTTAAAAAATTATTACTTTTCAATACTTTCAAAGTAAAATATTCTTAACATGTAAGAAATTACTTTTCAGATATCCACATTAATGTCAAAGATTGCTACCAATATTGGTGCACATAGTCATGGAGGTATTATTGAAAAAATTAGGGGCACCTGGGTGGCTCAGTAGGTTAAGCGACCGACTTCAGCTCAGGTCACGATCTCGTGGTCCATGAGTTCGAGCCCCGCGTTGGGCTCTGGGCTGATGGCCCAGAGCCTGGAGCCTGCTTCCAGTTCTGTGTCTCCCTCTCTCTCTGCCTCTCCCCCGTTCATGCTCTGTCTCTCTCTGTCTCAAAAATAAATAAACGTAAAAAAAAAATTAAAAAAAAAAAAAGAAAAAAGCTTTCCTTGGTTTGTGATTGGAAATTTTTTCTTCAGAATTTCAAGAAATAAATTTCTATATTATTTAAGTAAATTACTAAGTTCTGGATTGCTAAGTAACAAGAGATAGAATATTTTTCCAACACAGGAATTATGTGGTTCTCATCTTAATAGTACAATAAAATATTTTTATAGTTTGTATTGCTTTTATCATTACAACTCAGTATTTTACAATCATGAGGAGATTTTTAAATAGCGTTTCTTGGTATTGAGTATAGCTGTATTCATCTCACAAAAGAGAAATCTCAAAGATCTAATTTAAATTACTGTACAAAAGCCAATACAAGGTAAAATTTAATCACCAAATTTTGGATTTTAACTTCCATGTCACAGTGCATTAGAAACACTAGCAAATATTAAAGCAGTGGGGCTGATTTAATGCCCTCCTCAGAGTGAGTGATTCATGTCAACATTTAAACAATATATATTTTACAAATATTTATTTTTCAAGAACTTAGGATAGCTGACAGAAGATAGGGACACACTCTGTTAGGTGGAATTTAAATTTAATCAATTATGGGATTTTAATTTACCCATGCTATGCTAAATATTGTGGAGTATACAGCAGAAAATGAGATGTCCTCAGAGTCTAAAATCATACTGGGCTCATTTGTCAAATGTCTCTTGAATTCTGACAAGCACCATTCAAGTGAGTATCTAAGGATAAACTACACTGAGCTCATTAATAGCAAGTTTCTTTTATTCTTACAAGCACCTTTTGAACAAAGGTTGTATGTCAGAAACTATTAATAAAAAATGTTTAAAGTAATTTATTTCAGAAAATAAGATTTAGTTCAAAAGAAGTCTAATTATCTGTAGTTCTCAAATGAATAGCTTCTTGATTGGAGAAAAAACAAAATAAATCAAGGAAATATGTTATTAAAATGTCTCATTAAAAATGTTGCCATAATGACCTATTGTTCAACAAATCCTTACTGCCTGTCCATTATGAGTATACATTTGTGAATAAAAATAAAAGGTTTTCTTATATACTTAATGTATATATGGTAAACTGGCTTAATTATTATTATTCATTTGCCATTTGTTTATCAAGCATTCACTATATTATTTTCTGATAATAGAAACAGGAACCCCAAATTATGTATATATGATATATAGATATAGATATCAAACTCGAGGACCATATTACCTAACTTTATACTTTAATATTTTGAATTTAGTGAGTAAAATTATTACTCTTATTTGCTAAGACTGTGATTTGGATTTGTTAACTGACTTTTTTTTTTTTTTTAAGATAACAGAACTAGTGATTGATAACATTCGACATTTCACAAAGACAGAACATTTCTGTCACCACAAGGATCCTTCACGTTTCCTGTTTAATAACCAAACCCACTTCCTTGCTGCTACCTCCTATCCTTAACCCCTGGAAGTCACTAATCTGTCCTCTAATTCTATAATTCTTTTCTTTCAAAAATATTTTATAAGTGGAAATGTACATTGGATTGGCTTTTTCCACTTGGCATAATTCTTTGGAGATTCACCCAAGTTGTTGCATAAATGATTTCTTGTTGTTGTTGAGTAGTGTTATGTGGTATGGGTGTACCAAAGTTTGCTTAAACACTCACATGTTGAAGAACATCTGATTTTTTGCCAGTTTTTGGCTATTACAAACAAATCTCTAGTCATTCGGGGACAAGGTTTTATGTGATTATAGTCTTTATCTCTCTAGGACAGATGCCCAGAAGAGCAATTGCTGGTTTATTTTATCACAGTTGCTTATTTAGTTTTTAAAGAAATTGCCAGACTGTTTTCCATTGTGGTTGCCCCATTTTACCTACCCATCAGAAATATATGAGTGAACCAGTTTCTCTGCTTCTTACTAGCATGTGATATTGTTGCTATTATTTTAGCAATTCTGGTAGATGTATAGAAGTATTTCATTGTGACTTTAATTTGCATTTTCCAAGGTGTTGAACACCTTTTCAAGTACTTCTTTGCTCTCTATATCTTCTTTAATGAAATGTTTGTATCTTTTGCCTTTTTTCTTTTTTTAAATTTTTTTCATTTTTTATTTATGAGACAGAGAGAGAGGCATAGAGGAACAGAGAGCACGAACAGGGAAGGGGCAGAGAGAGAGGGAGACACACAATCCCAAGCAGGCTCCAGGCTCTGAGTTGCCACCATGGAGCCCAATGCAGGGTTCAGACTCACAAACTGTGAGATCATGACCTGAGCCAAAGCTGGACACTTAATGACGGAGCCACCCAGGTGCCCCTCTTTTGCCCATTTTCAAATTGAATTTGTTTTTCATTTTTGAGTTTTGAGAGTTGATTATATGTTTTATATATTAATCTTTTGTTGGATATGTTGTTTGCAAATTTTTTTCTCCCAGACTGTACTTTGCAGTGTCTTTTCATCCTCTTAAAAGGAACTTTTGTGGAGAAAAATAAATTTTGATGAAGCCCAATGTATCAAGTTCTTTGGCATTAAAGAACTCTATACCTAACCTAGATCTCAAATTATTTCTTCCTAAAAGTTTTATACTTTCATCATTTAAATTTAAGTTAGTGACCCATATTGAGTGTGCTCCATATAAAGTGTGAGCCTTAAGGCAGGTTCATTTTTTTCTCTTTGGATAACCAGTTGTTCCTTACCATGTGTGGTAGGCTATGCTTACCACGTTTAATTTCTTTTGTACCTTTATAGAAAAAAATCACTTGGGCATATTTGTGTGGTTCTATTTTTAGGTTCTATATTTTGATCAACTGATATATGTGTCTTGCCCTTTGCCAATACCACACAAACTAGCCATATAATAAATCTTCAAATCTTACAGATTAATTTCTCCCACATCAATTATTATAGTTGATTTTCCATTCCATATATGTTTTAGAATTATATTATTTTGTCTACAAAAAAAATCTCACTAGGATTATTTTGAGGAATTGTGTTAAACCCACATAACAAATTTTTTTAATGTTTATTTTTTGAGAGACAAAGAGAGACAGAGCATGAGCAGGGGGAGGTGAAGAGAGAGAGAGAGAGAGAGAGAGTCACAGAATCCAAAGCAGACTCCAGGCTCTGAGCTGTCAGCACAGAGCCTGATGTGGGGCTCGAACTCATGAACCCTGAGATCATGACCTGAGCTGAAGTCAGATGCTTAACCGACTGAGCCACCCACGTGCTCGAAACCACATAACAATTTGATGGAGAAGTGTTCAGTTTTCTAGAATATGAATATAGTATGTCTCTCTATTTTTTTCCAGATATTCTTTCATTTCTTTCATCATCATTTTCTACTTTTTATCATACAAGATCTGAATATGTTCTGTTAGATTTGTCCTAGAGTATTTCACTTATTGAATGATTCTATTTTTTAATTTTATATTTTTATTATTTTTAGCAAAAAACTTAATACTATGGTTTTTATCTTTAACATGTTAGAGGCCACTTTTTTACTGTTGAAGTATAATTAATATACAGTGTTATATTAGTTTCAGGTATACAACATATTGATTTGCCACTTTTATATATTATTCTATGCTCAGCATGGTAAGTGTACTGACCATCTATTGCCACACATGTTATTACATTATTATTGACTATGTTCCACATAGTGTACTTTCATCTGTTACTTATTTTATAACTGCAAATTCATACCTCCTTATCTCCTTTATCTATTTTGGCCATCCCCACCTCCACTCTGGCAAACACACTTTGTATTTAAGAACTTGTTTTGTTGTCTAGATTCTACATGTAAATAAAATCATATGGTATTTGTCTTTGGCTTATTCCCCTTAGCATAGTACACTCTACTTCTGTCAGTGTTGTCACAAATGGTAAGATCTCATTCTTTTTTGTGGGTGAGTGATATTCTAGTGTGCATATGTAAACAAACCACATCTTCTTTACCCATTCATCTATTGATGGGCACTTACACCACTTCTATATCTTGCTTATTGTAAGTAATGCCACAGTGAACATAAGGATGCATATTTGAACATAGCTTTTTTGTGTTCTTTGGGTAAATACCCAATAGTGGAATTATTGGATTGTATGGCATTTACATTTTTAATTTTTTGAGGAAACTCAATACGATTTTCCACAGAGTTTGCACTAATTTTGCATTCCCACCAACAGAGCATGAGAGTTCCTCTTTTTCCATATCTTCACCAACACTGTTTTTTTGGTTTTTGTTTTTCTTTTTGTTTTTTGTCTTTTTGATCGTAGCCATTCTGACTGGTATGAGGGGATATCTCATTGTGCTTTTGATTTGCATTTCACCAATGATTAGTGGTGTTGAGCATCTTTTCATGTGTCTACTGGCCATTTCATATGGCCATTTCCAATTTTGGGGGGAAAAAATGTCTACTCAAGTCCTCTGCTCATTTTTAACTTGACTGTTTTGGTTTTTTTTTGGTTTTGTTTTTTGGTGTTGAGTTGTGGAAGTTCTTTACCTTTTATCAGATGTTAACCCCTTATCAAATATGTCATTTCCAAATATTTTCTCCCATTTAGTGGCTGCTTTTACATTGTTTGGGTGATTTCCTTTGCTGTGAAAAAGCTTTTTACTTTCGTGTAGTCCTGATGGTATATTTTTTTGCTTTTGTTTCCCTTCCCTGAGGAAACATATCCATACATATACTGCTAAAGCTGATCGTTCAGGAGATCACTGCCAATATTTTATTTTAGGAGTTTTATGGCTTCAGGTCTCACATTTAGGTTGTTCATGCATTTTGAGTTTATTTTTGTATATGGTGTAAGAAAGCAGTCTGGTTTAATTCTTTTCCATGTAGCTGTCCAATTTTCCCAGCACCATTTGTTGAAGAGACTGTTTTTCCTCTTTGTATATTCTTGCCTCTGTTGTTGGTTGAGTTACAGGGTTGATTGGTCTTTGCTTGAGTTATAGGGCTAATCTATCTTTGTCATAGATTAATTGACCGTATAGGTGTGGGCTTATTTCTAGGCTTTCTATTCCATTGATCTTTGTGTCTGTTTTGTGCAACTACCATACTGTTTCCCTTATTATAGTTCAAAAAGCTTATCTTGAAATCTGGAATTGTGATCCCTCCAGCTTGTTCTTCTTTCTCAAGATGGCTCTGACCATCTTAGGTCTTCTGTGGTTGCATACAAATTTTAGGATTAATTGTTCTAGTTCTATGAAACATGCTGTTGGTATTTTGGTAGGGATTGCATTGAATCTGTAGATTTCTTTGGGTAGTTATACAGGAGTATGGTGTATCTTTCTGTTATTTATGTTGCCATCAATTTCTTTCACTAATGCCTTATAGTTTTCAGAGTACAGGTCTTTGACCTCCATGGTTAAGTTTATTCCCAGGTGTTTTTATTATTTTTGATACAACTATAAATGGAACTGGTTTCTAAACTTCTCATTCTGCTTTTCATTCTTAGTGTATAGAAATGCAACAGATTTCTGTATATTAATATTGTATCTTGCAACTTTACTGAATTCATTTATCAGTTATAGTGGAATTTTGGTGGAGCCTTCAGAGTTCTGTAGATAGTGTTATGTCATCTGTAAATAGTGAGCATTTTACATTTTCCTTATCAATTTGAATACCATTTTTTTTTCTTGTTTGAAATCTTTGGCCAGAACTTCTAGTAGACTTACCAATGTTGAGCTTCATTGTCTCCCAAGCTAAGTGAATTGAAAACCATTCCCTTGTGTGACATCCATAAAAGTTGGCACACTAGATGTATGTTCTAAACTCTACACAGATCTAGGAGAAACTGAACATTGGAGGTTCCCTCCTGACTGTAAGTTACTGTGCCTGGTGTCAGGTTTATGGAATGAATGTGTCTCATATTTTCATACCCATTTCACTGTAGGTATTTTCTCAATCCTCCAGTGTATAGGAACCACTCAACTTATTTCTAGATTTCTCTGAGGGAATTGATTCATGCTTAGATATACATTTGGTGTGTCTATGCTAGGAAGAAAAGTCAGAAGCCTCCTACTCTACCATCTTGCTGATGTCCCTCATTGAATGATTTTAAATGATTTTATATTTAACTCTGGTGTCCACATATTCATTAACAAATACAGAAACACTGTATATGTTCATCTCACATTTGTAATCTTGCTGAATTCACTTATTCTAAGGTTTTGTTTTTGCTTTTTTATTTTGGGGCTTTTTTTATATTGAAATTTATATGTAAGCCAGAGTATGAGGTCGTTTGCAAAGTAGTGAGAGCTTCATTTCTTCCTTTCCAATCAGTATGTTTTTGTATTATTTTCTTGCCTTATTGTGGTGAATAGAACTGACTGTGATGGATTATACTGACTGACTTTTGAATATTGAAACTTCCTTGCAATCTTAGAATAAACCTCAATTCCTTCGGGTGTACAATCATTTTTAATTATTGCTAAATTTTATTTTTGAACATTTTGTTGAGAATTTTTGAATCTAAAATTTATAATAAATACTGATCTATAGTTTTCTTGTATTTTGCCAGGTTTTTTTTTTTTTTTTTTTTTGGATCACAGGAGTAGTAGCTTAGAAAACAAATTGGAAAATGCACAAACCTCTTCTATTTTCTGGAAAATATTGTATAGGGTCAGTGCTGATACCTCTTTAATATTTGGCACATTCTTTTTGAAACTGGCTGTGCCTGGAGGTTTCCTTTTTTGAAGGTTAAAATTTGTATTTAGTGTTTTCAATAGTTAGGATATTTGAATAATCTTTCATACTGGATGAATTGGGATATTGGTGCTTTTTGAGGAATCATTTCATTTTACCTCAGTTGTCAAATTTATGTTTATCGTAGTGTTCATAGTATTCCCTTACTATCTTTTTGATCTTTGCAAGCTCTGTAGTGGTATCATTTGTTTCATTCATGATGTTAGTAATTCGTGTCTTCTCCCTTTTTACATTGCTAGTCTTTTAAGTGGTTTTCCAATTTTATTTATCTTTTCAAAGGATTGTTTTTTTTTCCCTTTTCAAAGAGGTTTTATTGCATTATTTTTGTGAGGAAAATTTCATTGATTTTTTAAATCTCTTTTTTCATTCCTTATGAATATCCTTGTATTTTGGTTTTGTTGTTTTTTGTTTGTTTTTAGGTTTCTTGAAATGGGAGTTTGAATTACTGATTTGAAGCATACTATTGTTCTAAATATTTTTCTTCTTTAGCCAGTTAATATGGTCAGTTACATTGGTTGACTTTTGAATATTGAACTCGCTTTATATCCCTGAAATAATACTTAGTGTTAATGCTATAAATTTCCTTCTAAGCACAGCTTTTGCTATTTCACACCAATTTTGATGTGCTGTATTTTCATTTTCATTCAATTCATTGTTTCTCTTGAGATTTCCTTTCTGAACCATGATTATTTCGACGTAAGTTAATTTTTATATATTTGGGGATTTTCATATGATTTATCTATTTATTTTGAGTTTGATTCCATAGTCTGAAAACACATGGAATGTTTTTTATTATCCTTAAGTTGCTGAGATTTATTTTTTATTAAAAATTTGTTTAATGTTTATTCACTTTTGAAAGAGAGCACAAGTAGGGGTGGGGTGAAGGGAGAGGGGGACACAGAATCTGAAGCAGGCTCCAGGCTCTGAGCTGTCAGCACAGAGCCCAACGCAGGGCTTGAACTCACGAACTGCAAGATCATGACCTGAGCCGAAGTCAGACGCTAATTGACTGAGCCACCGAGGCACCCCATTGCTGAGATTTGTTTTATGGCCCAGGCAGAAAAATATTTAACATCACATTCTACCTGTATCTGCATTCTGCATTCTTTTTTAAATTGAAGTAGAGTTGACAGACAATTTTAGTTTCAGGTGTACAACAGTGATTCAATAGGTCTATATGTTATACTATGCTCACGACAAATGTGACTACCATCAGTCACCATACACCTCTGTTACAATATTATTGACTGCATTCTGTAAGGTGTAACTTTCATTCTCATGACTTTTTCCTTCTATTACTGGAAGCCTGTACTTCCGCTCTCCTTCACTCATTTTGTCCATTCCCACCACCCCTCCCTCTGGCAACCATCAAATCTCTGTTTTTATGCATTTGTTTCTGCTTTTTGTTTGTCTTTAAAACTTTACATGTCAGTGAAAACGTAGGGCATTTGACTTTGTCTGACTTATTTCACTTGGCTTAATACCCTCTAAGTCCATCCATGTTGTTGCAAATGGCAAAGTGTCATCCTTTTATATGGCTGACTACTATTACATTGTATGTGTTTTTGTGTGTATATGTGTGTGTTTCCATATCTTGTCTATTGTAAATAATGCTGCAATAAACATAGGGGTGCATTTATCTTTTTGAATTAGTGTTTTTGTCTTCTTTTGGGTAAATTACTAGATGATAGGATATTTAATTTTTTGAGGAATGTCTATACTGTTTTCCACAATGGCTACATCAATTTACATTGCTACCCACAGTACATGAGTGTTCCTTTTTCTCCACATATTCACCAACACTTATTTATTGTCTTCTTGATTATAGCCATTCTGATATATGTGAGATGATATCTCATTATAGTTCTGATTTGCATTTCCCCAATGATTAGTGATATTAAGCTTCTTTTCATGTGTCTGTTTGCCATCTGTATGTCTTCTAGGGGGAAAAATGTCCAGTTTCTTTGTCTTAAATCAGAATATCTTGTTTTAGGGTCGAGATGTATAAGTTATTTATATATTTTGGTATTAACCCCTTACCAGAAACATAATTTGTGAATACCTTCTCCCATTCAGTAGGTTACCTTTTGTTTTGTTTATGGTTTCCTTTGCTGTATAAAAGCTTTATATTTTGGTGTATACCCAAGAGTTTATTTTAACTTTTGTTTCTGTTGCCAAAGGAGGCATATCTAGAACAATCTTTTTGTACTTTTGGGGGGATACAAAGGAAGTTGAAGAAAGGTTTAAGTAGGGAGAAAAGTATACTATGGTAATTCAGTGTAAGATAGTTAGACCTATTTTGGAAAGTGTATAGAAATTTTTTAAATAGTTGAAGTGTAACTTTCAAATTTCTCAATCTCCAAAAGTTATTGTAACTCCAATACACTAATGATAGATGTTAATCACATTGTGAATAAGTTCTTTAATTTCTCCAAATTTTACTTTCACACAAGATTTTTTTCAAAATAGTTGAACATAATGTAACCTGCTGAATATATGTATAAATGTGCCATGCAGTGATAATTAAAAAGATTCTAGGGACTATAGATAAGGACCCCATCATTGGTACAGAATTTGGTGGACCTGGAAGAAGGCTTTAGCTAAACTGAAGGCATAGGTAGGGTAGAAAATTAGGGTGACAGACTTCACATGAAGTCAAATGAGAGAAATAGCCATGCTGACATGGCTAGCTTAGGAAAATGAGTGGAAAATATCTGGAGGAAAATAAATCTTAAAAAAAAAAAAAAACGCCAGAAGTTAACATATTGCTCAAACTAAATGTAATTCCAATACTGGGATTTTAAATTCTTACTTAATAATTCTCTTTTTGGAACCTTTCATTCTAAAAATAATGTATTTTCTGGGCACCTGGGTGGCTCAGTCAGTTAAGTGTCCCCCTTAGGATCAGGTCATGATCTCCCAGTTTGTGAGTTCGAGCCCCACCTTGAACTCTGTGTTGACAACTCAAATCCTATAGCCTGCTTCAGATTCTGTGTCCTCTTCTCCCTCTGCTCCTCCCCTGCTCACTCTCTGTCTTTCAAAAATAAACGTTAAAAAAATTAAAAATAATGTATCTTTTCTGATTCATACACCTCTAGCTTTCGAAGCCTTAATCAAGAACTGAGGATAAGAAATGGATATCTTGTTTGATGTAGTTTCTATTCTTTCTGCGTTCTCAATAATAATTAAAAATTTTCATTTTATGTGGTCATCAAAAAAAGTTTTAATATGCATCTATTGGTGTTAAATCCTCTCTTATATGCTAATAGAGACTTATTTTACATTCTCTTCTAACTGCCTTCTTAGAACAGTCAGGAGTTGTTTTCAATCCAGTGTTTTCTTGGACTAACCTAATTCTTGGAGGTTATAAGAAGATGAATCTGTACCTAATTTAAAACATGCTTTCTTATAAGAGAGAATAGTAGTCTATTAATGTACTGCTTTGTGTGACTTGGAGTTACAGTAAGTTTTGGAGAAATTGAAAAATTTTAAAGTTGTAGCCCAACAAAAGATTTAAGGAAAAAGAATTTTGTGTGCCAGGTTTAAAATAAAGACATCGGATAAAAGCGACTTTAATTGTGTGATATTAAGCTAACTACTGGACTATCTCTGCCTAAGCTTATTTAATTCAACCTAGAGTTGCTTTGAATAGTAATTATTTTTAACTGCATAGCATAGTAGCGGGCACACTTTAGGTACTTCTAATTTTGATTTATCATCATTCTCATATTTTCATTGTGTTGACAAAAATAAAGTCCTGAGGAAAGACCTGGAACAGGAAGTATATGAATGCTTGACAGGGATATAGAATTAATGTACATAAATCTGTGGCATTTCTACACACCAATAATGGAATAACAGAAAAATCAGGGAATCACACCCATTTACCATTTCACCAAAAACCATAAGATACTAGGAATAAAACTAACCAAAAAGGTAAAAGATCTCTACTCTGAAAACTATAGAACACTGATGAATGCATTGAAGAGGACACAAAGAGACACAAAAACATTCCATGCTTGTGGATTGAACGAACAAATATTGTTAAAATATCTATACTACCCAAAGCAAACTATACATTTAATGAAGTCCCTATCAAGATACAACCGGCATTTTTTTTTACAGAGTTAGAACAAACAATCCTAAAATTTGTATGGAACCACAAAACCCCAAACACAGGCAACAACGTCTTTGACATTGTCCATACCAACTTCTTACTAGACATGTCTCCAGAGGCAAGGGAAACAGGCAAAATGAACTGTTGGGGCTTCATCAAGATTAAAAACTTCTGAAAAACAAAGAAAATCATCAACAAAATGAAAAGGAAACCTGTGATATGAGAGAAAATATTTGCAAATGGAAATCTGATAAAGGTTAGTAACCAAAACTTATAAATTTTTTTAAACATTTACTTGTTTTTGAGAGAGAGAGCAGAAGAGGGGCAGAGAGGGAGACACAGAATCCCAAGCAGGCTCCAGGCTCTGAGCTGTCAGCACAGAGCCTGATGTGGGGCTCAAACTCAGAAACCATGCGATCATGACCTGAGCTGAAGTTGGACGTTTAACTGACTGAGTCACCCAGGTGCCCCAGTAACCAAAACTTATAAAGAACTTACCAAACTCAACCCCTCAAAAACAAATAATCCAACTAAGAAATGGACAGAAGACATGAATAGACTTTTTTTTTTCAAAGAGACAAAGAGGTAGCTAACAGACACATGAAAAGCTACCCAACGAACTCATTATCAAGGAAATACAAGTCAAAACTATGATGGAATGCCACCTCACACCTGTCAGAATGGCTAAAATTAACTACACAGGAAACAGCAAGTATTGGTGAGGATGCAGAGAAAGGGGAACCCTCTTATCCTGTTGGTAGGATTGCCAATTGGTGCAGCCACTCTGGAAACCTATATGGAGGTTCCTCAAAAATTTAAAAATAGAAATATTCTCTGACCCAGCAATTGCAATACTAGGTATGTATCCAAAGGGTACAAAATACTCATTTGAAAGGATGCATGAACTCTGATGTTTATAGCAGTGTTATCAACATTAGCCAAATAATGGAAAGAGCTCAAGTGTCCTTCAACTCATGAATCAAGAAGAAGTGAGATGTATATATACACACACATATATATATGTATACACACACACACACACACACACACACTGTAGAATATTACTCAGTCATCAAAAAGAGTGATATCTTGGTATTTGCAATGATGTGGATGTAGCTAGAGTATATTATGCTAAGCAAAGCAAGTCAGTCAGAAAAAGACAAGTATCATATGATTTCACTCCTATGTGGAATTTAAGAAACAAAATTGATGAACATAAGGAGGGGAGAAAAAAAAAACAGGCAAACCATAAAACAGACTCCT
>NC_064811.1:52609629-52681164 GCF_023721935.1 Panthera uncia
AGGTGGGCAGGGGAATGGGCTAAATGGGTGATGAATATTAAGGAGGGCACTAGTTGGGATGAGCACTGGGTGTTATATGTACGTGATGAATCACTAAATTCTACTCCTGGAACCAATATTACACTATATGTTAACTAACTAGGATTTAAATAAGTTAAAATCCCCAAAAGAAAACAAGAGAATGTGGGTGACCAAAGTATATATAACAATTAGGAATACATTGCCAAAATTCTATTGTAGAACTAAAATATATTTGCAAAGTTGATTATAAAACTATTTTTATTATAAAACTATTTTTGAAGCTATCTTTTTTACCAAATAGAAATGATGAGTACTTCTACCAGACAAAAAATATTTGTAAATTATCAGTTTTCAAGATAGCAACCAATATTAGAGATATTGGATTGTAATAAACAGCAAGTAAAAAATCAAATAACAGAAACTCCTTTGGATTCTGATACTTTTAGGCAGGCTTTTTGGACAATGCTTAAGATAGCTTTGCAAAGATACATGGTGACCCTTTGCCGTATTTCTACCTTTGGAAAATTTGTATGAACGTTTGTATAAATGAAGACAGGTAACTAGAGATTTGATATATCTTGGAGTGATATGAGATTTAGGAAATACTTGCCCGAGGCTTCCTTTGCATATATGTTAAGTAGAACAACTATCTAAATAAATTAACTTCTAAACATTGGATTACATTATGCAATCAATTTCTTAAAATTGCCATATTTAATGATCTAAAGTTTGTTCTTTTGACCCAATCTGTTGTGAATGCTTGTAAGTTTCTTGACTTCCCTGATAACCCTCAGTAATTAATTTTTATTTTCCACATAGTCTATTATTTCAATCTTCCTAAATGCTATTTGGTAGGTTTCAGATACAGCTGCTGTCTTCCAAAGTCTTCAAACCTTGATGTGACTGTACACCCCTTATCTAATTAATGTGAATTAGAAGATTTGCAGCTCTCTTATTTTATCTCAGCCCACTTTGTGCAATCTAGAGTCAAACAGGAATCTCTGAAGTAAAATCCTCTGCCGGACCATCTGTTAATATAGGACAATTTAAAATATTATTTGCATTTACTATATCCCGTAGGAAACCAGAGTAAAATTCCCTCTTGGGCAAATCTGTGACATAGATATTAGCACTGAATTTTTAAAGCCAAGTTTTTTTTTAATAGGAGATAATATAACACCCATTAACTCAATTGAGAATATGTTTAAGCCCCTTATTCCCACACCAACTTGTCATCTCCATGAGCAGATGTTAATACAAAAATAAAAATCATAACATGAAAATCACAAATCAACCTTTGGAATAGTGGGTCCAACTTCTTCACATTGAAACACATCATTACCGTTTTTCATTATGAGATTCTTTGTGGCAGATCCCAAAGAAAGATGACAGGCTCACATAGCTCCAGGTAATAACTTGCCTTTTTCTTTCTACCCTTTATTCCAGGTTAGAAGTTAAAAAAAAAAAAAAAGTAAAAATAAACTGTGGTTATAGATCCTTTCAAGGTTTTAGTACTGGATCTGATCAGCAAACAAAAATATTCAAATTCTTAAATTTTGAAAACAATGCTTAGGGCAATATTAAGAATGTTTAAAAATTTCTATTTCTTTGCTATGTAGTCCCTACACAAATTATGTTATTTTATTCTGTGTAAATTACCTCTGATTATATACAAAGTGGTGCACACTAAAATTAAATTAAATAAAGAATAGTTGCTTTGCTACATTTGAGGGAAAAACACATCTAATACCTGGTGCTCCTTTAAAAAAAAAATCTGTGAAAATCAAATAGGGACCTTGTTGAAATATGTTTTGACTGATCTTCTGCTTACTTTACATAAATCCAATTGTATGTTTACTTTTAGAATATTTTTAAAAGATAATGAGATGCCTGCCTTTTTTATCTTTCTCCTACAAATTTTTTCTCTTTCCTTCAAGCATTGAGACAAGTCCCTGGCTGCTAATAACAATAAATAATATTCCACAAAAAACAAAATTAGAATTATTTTTGTAAAATATTAACATTTTATTTTAACACACTGAATATATGAAAAGAAAAAAAAATAATTGCTCTAATTTTCACTACCAAAAAATAGAAAATAGACATCATTATTAAAATTAGGTTAGTATCTTTCTCGACACCTTAATTTACTTAGAGAAAAACTAGGAGAGTCAGATTAAAATACATTCATAAGAATACAACTATATCATATGCGGTAATGTGAATATGGATGATTAAATTAATACAAGAAAAAGCAGTTGAATTACAAGTGAAAGAATGACTATTGGCAGAGCAAACAATACTACTTTTTAAAACTTAAGTTTCCTTAACTATTAATTTTAAAAAGATACCTTGACAAAAATTAATGTGATTGGAATCATTCTATTTCTTTTTAAATACATGTCTTATTGAAAGCCGCTCAGCAGCTGCTGCAGTGAAGTCGACAGCACTCATATGTTTCCTCACTTTTTAGCTCTGGTTTTTAGTTCCAGGATCACTTTTCTTTTACTCCCAACATTGAAAATATTTATCTTCTTGGTTTTTTTTTTTTTTACTTTTTTTGTAGTTTCAACATTTTAAATTACATTTAGTTAACACATACAGTGTAATATTAGCTTCACGAGTGAAATTTAGTGACTTATCACTTACATTCAACACCCAGTGCTTATCACAAGTGCCCATCTTAATTTAATGATCATTTTAACTGTTATCTAGATATTCCATGTTTAAGAGGAAAAACTGCTTACACTGCTCTTTTATCTAGAGTTTCTTCATTTTTAAGTCTTTTATTTTTCAACGTTTTTTTTTTTTTTTTAATTTTTTTATTTTTGGGACAGAGAGAGACAGAGCATGAACGGGGGAGGGGCAGAGAGAGAGGGAGACACAGAATCAGAAACAGGCTCCAGGCTCCGAGCCATCAGCCCAGAGCCTGACGCGGGGCTCGAACTCACGGACCGCGAGATTGTGACCTGGCTGAAGTCGGACGCTTAACCGACTCCGCCATCCAGGCGCCCCAAGTCTTTTATTTTTGATACAGATCTTGAATGGCTAGATTCCTTGATCATGTTTCTTCCTTCCATCTTTCCTGTCACTTCTTGTTTTAAGTTTATTTATTTATTTTAGAAGAGAGAGAGAGAGAGAGAGAGAGAGAGAGAGAGAGAGAGGGAGGGAGGGAGAACTGGCAGGGGAGGGGCAGAAAGAGAGGGGGAGAGAGAAGCAGGGTCCATGATGTCAGCACAGTCCTGACATGGGGCTCAAACCCACAAACTGTGAGATCATGACCTGAACCAAAATCAAGAGTCCAATACTTAACCAACTGAGCCACCCCGGTGCCACTTTTTAAAGTTTATGTCAATGACCAAGGGTTTTTTCCTTATATTGTTCATAGAAATTCTTCTTTCCTTTTCATTTTTATTAAAGTATAGTTGATGCTCAATGTAACATTAATTTTAGCATAGTGATTCGAGAACTTTGTTATGCTGTGTTGACCACAAATGTAGCTACCATCTGTCACCATACAATGATATCACTGTATACCATTGATCTTTTATCCCATGATTTAGTCATTACATAACTGAAAGTCTGTATCCCCTACTCCCCTCAACCCATTTTACCCTTCCCCACCCCCTTACTTTCTGACAACTATGTTTGTTCTTTGTATTTATGGATCTGTTCCTGTTTATTTTTTTAAATTCCACATGTAAGTGAAATCATAGGGTGTTTATCTATCTCTGTGTGACTTATTTTACTAAGCATAACAGCCGCTAGGTCCATCCACGTCAATGCAGATGGCAAGATCTTATTGTTTTTATGGCTGAGTAATATTTCATTCAGGAGTGTGTGTGTGTGTGTGGGTGTGTGTGTGTGCATGCGTGCACGTGTATTATCTATTTATGGACACCTAGGTTTCTTCCATATCTTG
Organism: Panthera uncia; assembly: GCF_023721935.1. NCBI lineage: Eukaryota > Metazoa > Chordata > Mammalia > Carnivora > Felidae > Panthera > Panthera uncia. Next base: position 52,613,573 of record NC_064811.1, read on the forward strand.
GGCTATATAAATGTTTCAGTAAACATAGGGTTGTATATATGATTTTGAATTAGTGTTTCATTTTATCTGTTTTTATAAGAAATTGACAGACTTTTCATTGACCATTATCCCCAACACATTTTTGAAAATTGTACATTTGCAACTATTCTGTTTATTTTTACTATGAATAATGGTACTCTATATAAAATAGGGTTGTTACCTAAAATTATTAAGCTTTTTTTGTAATCTGGAAGAAGGTTCAGCTTTTCAAATAGATATAAAACTGTTAGTTCATAGCACACAAGGAACTTCAATTAATTTCATATATGCTTCAGAAGAACAACCCATTCATATTAGTATGTACATATTATCCCTTGCATGAAGTTTACAAATGAAATATAGTCCACCAGTCAAATGTGAATGTCAGAACAAAAAAAATGAATATTTTCTTTTTACTCTGTCCTGTATAACATACTTATACTGAAGTTTTTCTTTTTTTCTTTCTTTCCTTTCTTCTTTTTTTTTCTGTACTTCTGACATTCAGATTTAACTGGGGACCTATATTATTGTCAGTGAAATTTGTCAACCCTATCCTTGAGAAGACAAGAAAAATGCAAAATGGGATAAAGTGAGAAAATATGTAAAGATCCAAAACTACTGAAATAAACTGCTATGTATTGAATATTCATGCCTCCTCCAAAGTTGTATATTGAAATGCTAACCCTATGTGTTAGAATATGATGGTATTAGGAGATAGGGTCTTTTGGACATAGTTAGGGATTAGTGCCCATATAAGAAGAGACCCTTTCACTCTCTCTCTCTCATTCTTTGTCTCTGCTTCTACCCCCACCCCTCCCCTGCCAAGCAATGAAACAAGAGTTACAAGCAGAACCCACCATGCTGGTATCTATCTCAGACTTCAAGACCACCATGTTGAGAAATTTATGTTGTTTCAGTCACCTAGTCTGTAGCATCTTGTTATAAAACTCCAAACTAAAACAGAATCAGACTTTCTTAAAAATACTATTGTATCTGTTTTCTTTTTCTTTCATAGTTACCAATTCTTACTCACCTACTTTGCTGTGAAATAAGAGTACATTTTCTGGTACTGGATTCACTTTTATATTAACTGAACGCTTTGAAAACTTACTAAGTATGTATATCACAGAATATTATACAAAAATGGCAATGAAAAAAATATAGTTACCAAAGCAACATGAATAAATGCCACGAACCAAAATTTGAGGTCAGACACAAAAGAATATTGTATAATTCCAGACACATAATGTTCAAAAATTGTCGTGCTGAATATTGAATATTAAAATAATTGTTATTTGCGGAGGTGGTGTTACGGAGATGTTTGGGAAGGACGTGAAGAGGGTTTATGAAATACTGATATTCTATGTTTGAGCTTCATGGTTGTAGCATGAACATTCACTGTGTGACAGTTCATTAAGCAGTACATATATTTTATTCAATGAATACTATATTGCAATTTAAAAAAATTTTAACATTTATTTAGTTTTGAGAGATAGAGAGCACAAGCAGGGGAGGAGCAGAGAGAGGGAGACACAGAACCTGAAGCAGGCTGTAGACTCCGAGCTGTTAGCACAGAGCCGGATGCAGAACTCGAACCCATGAACCATGATATCATGGTTCGGACACTCAACCAACTGATCCACCCAGGCACCCCATTATATTGCAATTTTTTAAGTCAAAAAGAAACTATGAAGTTTTATTAACAATGTGTATGACATTGTTTAAGCAGTTAATACCACTTAAGAGACAAAAATAATCTGATCTGAAGTTATAATTTTTGTTTTTATTTTGTAAGTCTTATATACTGAGATGAAAAATTTAAGATCCACTATATATTAGTTTTAAAAAAATAACATATTTAATTTTATCTTCATCATCCAGTTTTATCCATCTAAAAGCTATCACTAGTATTCTATAAATGTGACATTAAAGGTATAGAAAGTTTTAAATATAACAGATTATTTTTACTTGTTCTTGACCTCCCATATTGCACATATCTGAATCATATATTAAAAGTTACATAATCTCCTATAACTTATGTTTCATAGACAATTATGTAATTGAAATTATTAGTATTCTCTTGCCCAACCACTTTCAAAGGTTACACAAACCTATTTACAATGAATATTATTTCTCTATCCAAAAGGATGGTGATGTATGATATGGCCTAACATCCTAGCAGGTCATTTCCTACTACCTGAGTAATATGTCTAGTCAGAGTTTATAAACATGTTTTATCTTAGCAACATTGCCATCATTACTATCACCATTATTCTCATCACCATCATCATATCAACTTTCTAATATAACATTATAACATTATAACATTATAGCTTAACATATAAGTTATTCAGTCCTAGGAGTAAGTCTGTGAGAAAGATCCTATTCTTTATTTTACAGTTGAGAAAACAAAGACTTAGAGTTTGAATAATTTGCTAGAAGTCCTACAGCTGGCAAGTAGTTGTTTTGGAATGAGAAGCTATGTAGTAACTTATTCAGGAAAATACTTAGCTTAAGTCATCATTGTGAGAAAAAGCAAAAAAAAAACAAAAAAAAAAACAAAAAAAACTCTAATATGAAATATTAATTATCCACGTTTACAATTTAAGTGTATTTTTATGTACTGTGTATATTATATTCTGTATATTGGATATCTTTTAGCAGAGGTATGCTACAATCATGGGGAGATAACAATATATTTACAAGGATTATAATATTACCACTGTGTCTTAACATATTGATACATTGTGACCTCAGTAAAGGAAAAGGCAGGCTTAAATCACAAATATAATTATATGTGGTTCTTTATTTTCAAAAGTCATTGAAATATTGTGATAAATAATGTGGTTGTCTCCATTTAGATCCTTACATTTATTTCAATGTATTTCAAAATCATGTGTATTATTAATGTACTGGTTTGCTGCATAATGGATACATATCTGTTTATATCTAGATAAACAAAGCCACGTTTCAAAACTTGCATTAACAGCAACAACCAGAATAATTCCTTCAGACCACAGAGACAAAAAGCAAACATGTAACTTCCTTAGTTTATCATATTTTTATATGGTAGAATTATTAAACCTTAATTTTATATAAAAAAGATGGAAATAATACAAAACAGAATAATGCAAATTCTAACACAGTGAATGCCCTCTGTTCTGAAGATGTTTAGGGATAATAAGAAAAGCAGGCCATGAAACACACATGTGCATAGTCTTGAGCTGCCTTCTTTCCAAAATCTCATTTAGAGAGACTTTAGATCTGTGAGAACTGAAAACCAACATTAAGTCCACTGAGGTTGGTTGAGGAAGACGGTGAGAAGAGATAGTGCTGGGAACACATTAAATTCCTCCTGAAGGAATGCTTTCTCCCTTTGCATACCCTGCTTGGCTGTAGCAAGAGTTGACACATTCCCAGATGTTTTCGGAACAGTCCTCAGGAGCAGTGAGGATTACATTTCCAGCTTCCACATATATGCAAAACAAAGTATGTGTTCTTAGGTAATGTCATTACACAGAATCTATGTCAGGTTAGACCCAGCTTGGGAAAAAATAAATGCCTATTTCTCATATTTATTTCCTTTTTTCTTTGAGGACATATACTTGAGTAGAATGTTTTTGGAAAGAACAAGAATAGCCAGAGAAGAGAGATACTTTTCTCTCCCTTAAGCCCTGGCATACAAGTCATGAGATATTGATTTAAAAACATGTAGAGATAATAACTACAGGCTGACACAAGAAAGTCCTGAATAAAATGTTTAAAAAGAACAATATAATATCTATTGTTTATGGAACCCAAGAGACACCACATGACATTGAGAAGTTTAGGGAAGACAAATCGTTAAGATAATTAAAATTAGTTTATTTCAGGATTGAACCAGAAAATCATGGCCTAAGCTGGGGAATATTTTAAACTTGAAATAAAATGAATTGGACCTGAGGCTCATATAAACATCTTTCATTCTTTTAGAATATCAGAGACTAAAATAGAAATCATTAATGCAACTATGAGAAGCCAACAATAAAAATCTAAAGAATATCTTAAACTATTTGGGAAGGAAGATAATAAGCAGAAATCATACAGAAGTTTAGAAGTAACTTTTTGGGTCTGTAGGCAGAAGATTCCATAAACACAGATATCTGAAGCATGATCTAGAGGAGAAGGTGCAAAAGACTATCTCCCTTTATGCCCATGAACTCCTTGCTCTGGGGATATTGACAAAAGAAGAGCCATTTCAAGTGTTGTAAGGCTCAGGCCCAGATCAGCAACCTCAGTTACCTGGATTTAAAAGAGATCTTGAAAGGGGAGCCTGGGTGGCCCTGTGGGTTAATCATCTGACTCTTGGTCTCAGCTCAGGTCATGATCTCACAGTTTCATGAGTTTGACACATGCTTTGGGCTCTGTGCTTGGGGCACAGAGCCTGCTTGGGATTTTCTCTCCCTCTGCCCCTCCTCAACTCATGCTGTCTCTGTCTCTAAATAAATAAATAAATAAAGTTTAATGCTGAATAGCTAAATACGTGCTATTAAGGTATAAAGTTGGGTGAAGGATATCATAAAATTTCCATTGATTATTTTCTCTTATTTGCTATTTAGCCTGTGCTACTTTCTAAATAATGATCAAAGATGAGAGGGGAAGATGGTGGCATAGAAGGATACTGGGCTCACCACCTCCTGCTGATTGCTTAGATTCCATCCACATCTGCCTAAATAACCCAGAAAACCAGACTCTCTGGAGCCAAACATAGACAAGAGGCCCACGGAAGAGGGTAGGAAGGGTGGAGAGGTGGTGTGGGACTGGTGGGAGGGAGCCTGGGCAGTGGAGGGGCAGCCTGCCTGGCAAGGCAGAATCCCAGAGTCTGGCTTGCAAAAGCAGAGGGGCCGGACTGCGTGAGTTCTGACAGCCAGCAGGAGTTAATATCTGGAATGTTAAAAGTCAACAGCTCTGCTCTCAGAGAGTGGAGAGCTGGGAGGGTGAGAGGATGCAGGGAGGGAGAGTTGTTGAGCCCTGGGAGACAGAGCTCAGCTCAGACAGGAAACAAAGGCACTGGCAAGCACCATCTCCCTCTCCCGTCACCCAGCCAAAATTCCAAAGGGAACCAGTTCCCGTCACTGAAATTCCTTGCACCTCCCAAAAACCCAAGGCTGTGCTTCTGTGGATCCATCCCTCCTGGTGCTGCAGGACCACTCCCACAGGGGACCACCAATGGCAAAGCTGGCTAAGCCTGCCCCACCTGCCCTTGTGAACCTTGCAGATCCACCCCATCTAAAAAGCCAGATACCATTGAAGCAGCACCACAAGCCCGGAAGTGTACAATCAGCCCAGACAGGGACCACACCACTCCACAGTGAGTCCTACCCCTGGGAGAGGAGAAGATAAGGTACACACCAGTCTGACTGTGGCCCCAGCTGTGGGATGGGGGCAGACATCAGGTCTGACTGTGGCCCCACCCACTAACACAAGTTACTCAGGACAGCACAGGGGAAGTGCCCTGCAGTTGGGAGCCACCGAAGGGACTACCCAAGATGACAAAATGGAAGAACTCTCCACAAAAGAAACTCCAGGAAGTAGCGACATCTAATGAATTGATCAAAAATGATTTAAGCAATATAACGGACCAAGAATTTAGAATAATAGTCATAAATTTAATCTCTAGGTTTGAAAAAAGCATAGAGGACAGCAGAGAATCTATTGCTACAGAAATCAAGGGACTAAGAAATAGTCATGAGGAGCTAAAAATGCTATAAATGAGGTGCAAAATAAAATGGAGGTGACCACAGCTTGGATTGAAGAGGCAGAGGAGAGAATAGGTGAATTAGTAGATAAAATTATGGAAAAAGAGGAAGTTCAGAAAAAGAAAGATAAAAAAATCCAGGAGTGTGAGGGGAGAATTAGAGAACTAAGTGATGCAATCAAACGGAAAAATATCCATATAATAAGAATTCCAGAAGAGGAAGACAGAGAGAAAGGGGCTGAAGGTGTACTTGAACAAATCATAGCTGAGAACTTCACTGATCTGAGGAAGGAAAAAGGCATTGAAGTCCAAGAGGCACAGAGAATTCCCTTCAGACATAACTTCAATCGATCTTCTGCACAACGTATCATGGTGAAACTGGCAAAATACAAGGATAAAGAGAAAATCCTGAAAGCAGCTATGGATAAACAGGCTATAACTTACAAAGGGAGACCCATAAGACTAGTGGCAGACCTATCTACTGAAACTTGGCAGGCCAGAAGAAATGACAGGAAATCTTCAATGTGATGAACAGAAAAAATATGCAACCAAGAATCCTTTATCCAGCAAGTCTGTCATTCAGAATACAAGGAGAGATAAAGGTCTTCCCAAACAAACACTGAAGGAATTCATCACCACTAAATCAGCCCTAGAAGAGATCCTAAGGGGGATTCTGTGAGTGAAATGTTGCAAGGACCACAAAGTACCAGACACATCACTGGAAGCATGAAACCTACAGACATCACAATGACTCTAAACCCATATCTTTCAATAATAACACTGAATATAAATGGACTCAATGCTCCAACCAAAAGACATAGGGTACCAGAATGGATAAAAACACAAGACCCATCTATTTGCTGTCTACAAGAGACTTATTTTAGACCTAAGGACACCTTCAGATTGAAAGTGAGGGGATGGAGAACTACCTATCATGCTACTGAAGTCAAAAGAAAGCTGGAATAGCCATAATTATATGAGACAAACTAGACTTTAAATTAAAGGCTGTAACAAGACGAAGAAGGGCATTATATAATAATTACAGGGTTTATCCATCAGGAAGAGCTAATAATTATAAATGTTTATGTGCCAAATACAGGAGCCCCCAAATATATAAAACAATCACAAACATAAGCAACCTTATTGATAAGAATGTGGTAATTGCAGGGTACATTAATACCCCACTTACAACAATGGATAGATCATCTAGACACATGGTCAATAAAGAAACAAAGGCCCTGAATGATACATTGGATCAGATGGACTTGACAGATATATTTAGAACTCGACATCCCAAAGCAACAGAATGTACTTTCCTCTCGACCACACATGAACATTCTCCAAGATAGATCACATACTGGGTCACAAAATAGCCCTTCATAAGTATAAAAGAACTGAGATCATACCATGCACACTTTCAGACCACAATGCTATGAAGCTTGAAATCAACCACAGGAAAAAGTCTGGAAAACCTCCAAAGGCATGGAGGTTAAAGAACACCCTACTAAAGAATGAATGGGTCAACCAGAAAATTAGAGAAGAAATTAAAAAATATATGGAAACAAATGAAAAAGAACATACAACAATCCAAACACTTTGGGATGCAGCGAAGGCAGTTCTCAGAGGAAAATACATTGCAATCCAGGCCTATCTCAAGAAACAAGAAAAATCCCAAATACAAAATCTAACAGCACTCCTAAAGGAAATAGAAGCAGAACAGCAAAGACACCCCAAACCCAGCAGAAGAAGAGAAATAATGAAGATCAGAGCAGAAATAAGCAATATAGAATCTAAAAAAACGGTAGAGCAGATCAATGAAACCAAGAGTTGTTTTTTTGAAAAAATAAGCAAAATTGATAAACCTCTAGCCAGGCTTCTCAAAAAGAAAAGGGAGAGGACTCAAATAGATAAAATCATGAATGAAAATGGAATTTTTACCACCAATCCCGCAGAAATACAAGCAATTATCAGAGAATAGTATGAAAAACTATATGCCAACAAACTGGACAATGTGGAAGAAAGGGACAAATTCATAAGCACACACCTTCTTCAAAAACTCAAACAGAAAGAAATAGATAACTTGAACAGACCGATAACCAGTGAAGAAATTGAATCAGGTATCAAAAATCTCCCAACAAATAAGAGTCCAGGACCAGGTGGCTTCCCTGGGGAATTTTATCAGACATTTAAAGCAGAGATAATACCTATGCTTCTCAAGCTTTTCCAAAAAAAAAATAGAAAGGGAAGGAAAACTTCCAGACTCATTCTATGAAACCAGCATTACTTTGATTCTGAAACCAGACAGACACCCAGCAAAAAAAAGAGAACTACAGGCCAACATCCCTGATGAATATGGATGCAAAAATTCTCAATAAGATACTAACAAATCGAATTCAACAGCATATAAAAAGAATTATTCACCATGATCAAGTGGGATTCATTCCTGGGCTGCAGGGCTGGTTCAACATTCGCAAATCAGTGATACGTTAATAAAAGAAAATAACCATATGATCCTGTCAATCGATGCAGAAAAAGCATTTGACAAAATTCAGCATCTTTCTTAATAAAAACCCTCGAGAAAGTCAGGATAGAAGGAACATACTTAAACATCATAAAAGCCATTTCTGAAAAGCCCACAACTAATATCATCCTCAATGGGGAAAAACTGAAGGCTTTCTCCCTGAGATGAGGAACATGACAGGGATGTCCACTCTCACCGCTGTTGTCTAACATAATGTTGGAGGTTCTAGCATCAGCAATCAGACAACAAAAGGAAATCAAAGGCATCAAAATTGGCAAAGATGAAGTTAAGCTTTCACTTTTTGCAGATGACATGATATTATACATGGAAAATCCAATAGACTCCACGAGAAGTCTGCTAGAACTGATACATGAATTCAGCAAAGTTGCAGGATACAAAATCAACGTACAGAAATGAATTGCATTGTTATACACTAATAATGAAGCAACAGAAAGACAAATAAACTGATCCCATTCACAATTGCACCAAGAATCATAAAATACCTAGGAATAAACCTAACCAAAGATGTAAAAGATCTGTATGCTGAAAACGATAGAAAGCTTGTGAAGGAAATACAAAGAAATGGAAAAGCATTCCATTATCATGGATTAGAAGAATAAATATTGTTAAAATATCAATACTACCCAAAGCTATCTACACACTCAATGCAGTCCTAATCAAAATTGCATCAGTATTCTTCTCGAACCTAGAACAAGCAATCCTAAATTTGTATGGAACCACAAAAGACCCTGAATAGCCAAAGTAATATTTAAGAAGAAGACCAAAGCAGGAGGCATCACAATCCCAGACTTTAGCCTCTACTACAAAGCTGTCATCATCAAGACAGCATGGTATTGGCACAAAAACAGACACATAGACCAATGGAATAGAATAGACTCCAGAATTGGACCCACAAAAGTATGGCCAACTAATCTTTGACAAAGCAGGAAAGAACATCCAATGGAAAAAAAGACAGTCTCTTTAACAAATGGTGCTGGGAGACCTGGACAGCAACATGCAGAAGAATGAAACTAGACCACTTTCTTACACCATTCACAAAAATAAACTCAAAATGGATGAAGGACCTGAATGTGAGACAGGAAACCACTAAAACCCTAGGGGAGAAAGCAGGAAAAAACCTCTCTGACCTCAGCCTCAGCAATTCCTTACTTGATACATCTCCAAAGGCAGGGGAATTAAAAGCAAAAATGAACTTTTGGGGCATCGTGAAGATAAAAACTTCTGCACCGCAAAGGAAACAATCAACAAAACTAAAAGGCAACTGACGGAATGGGAAAAGATATTTGCAAATGACAGATAAAGGGCTAGTATCCAAAATCTGTAAAGAACTCACCAAACTCCACATCCAAAACACAAATAATCCAGTGAAGAAATGGGAGAAAACATGAATAGACACTTCTCTAAAGAAGACATTCACATGGCCAACAGGCACATGAAAAAATGCTCAACATCACTCCTCATCAGGGAAATACAAATCAAAACCAAAGTCAGATACCTCCTCACGCCAGAGTGGCTAAAATGAACAAATCAGGAGACTAGATGCTGGTGAGGATGTGGAGAAATGGGAACCCTCTTGCACTCTTGGTGGGAATGCGAACTGGTGCAGCTGCTCTGGAAAACTGTGTGGAGATTCCTCAAAAGATTAAAAATAGATCTACCCTATGACCCAGCGATAGCAGTGCTAGGAATTGGCCCAAGAGATACAGGAGTGCTGATGCATAGGGGCACTTGTACCCCAATGTTTATAGCAGCACTTTCAACAATAGCCAAATCATTTAAAGGGCCTAAATGTCCATCAACTGATGAATGGATAAAGAAATTGTGGTTTATATACATAATGGAATACTACATGGCAATGAGAAAGAATGAAATATGGCCTTTTGTAGCAACATGGATGGAACTGGAGAGTGTTATGCTAAGTGAAATAAGTCATACAGAAAAAGGCAGATTCCATATGTATTCACTCTTATATGGATCTTGAGAAAGTTAACAGAAGACCATGGGGGAGGGGAAGGAAAAAAAAAGACAGGGAGAGAGCGAAACCATAAGAGACTCTTAAAAATGCGAATAAACTGAGGGTTGATGGGGGGTTGGAGTGAGGAAAGGGTGGGTAATGGTCATTGAGGAGGGCACCTGTTGGGATGAGCACTGGTTGTATGGAAACCAATTTGACAATAAATTTCATATTAAAAAAAATAAATAAATCATAATAATAGCAAGCTATAATATGTTTTATGTTGATGTAAGAAAGTAATTTATCAAATATTTCCATGAGTTTTTATATTAAGATAGACATTCATTTATTCTATTAACAGCTTTTTTTTTTTTACCCTAGTGTTTTGCTAGGCACTAGACTATGGAAATTATTTTTCCCTGAAGGAACTTTCAACCTTTGGGACAGACAGAAAACCAATGATGAGTACACTGAAAAAGTTTTCTTTAAAGACTAATCAGCACAAAGGACACCTTTCATAATCTAATGGCAGATTGAGGGAAAATTGCTCTTGGCAAATTCTATTTTAACTCTAAGTAGACATTAGCAAGTGGACTCTGGGATAAGGTAGGATGAAAGAACTATTTTGGGCACAGTGATCAGCTTATGAAGATAGAAAACATAAGATAGCTAAATTTAAGTTTAATATATTTTACATGAGAAATTAGTTGTATGAACAAATGGCTTTCTTGTGCGCCCAGCCTTGATCATTAGATATGTCATCACCTTTCTGAAAGCTTTGAGATTCTTAGAAAAGTGTGGTAGCCCACATTGTGTGTGTGTGTGTGTGTGTGTGTGTGTGTGTGTGTGTGTGTGTGGTGTGAGACAGAGAGGGAGAGAGGGGGAGGGAGAAAGGGTGGGGTGTTGTTTAATTTATCAGAGATCTATGGGAATCATTTCTTAACTAATAGTCAATACAAGGTACAACACTGAAGGACAACTATTATCAGTCTTTCAAATGGAAATATTTGCCTGGGTTAGTGAGGACCCAAAAGGGCAATAACTGACACTATCTGATCCCATTGTTTGCCCTGGAATTTCATTTCCAATAATATTTTACCTCTTACTAAAATAATTCCACAAATGGAACCTGAAAAAGAGATAAAGTTCTATTAAAACTAAATATTTCTTATTTAACTATCAGAAAGGACATATGTTATATCTGTAATGGATACAATAAACAGAGACTGAGGCTGATTTTAGAATCATAATTCCTAGAAAATTTCTAGTAAATTATTTCCTGTAAATTATTCTAAGAGTATATTGAATAAATTGTGTGATAGGGGATTTTTTAAAATACATATAATACTATTTTAAAGATGTGCTACCAATAGTAAATAAGGATCAATTATTCTATAGTTAAATTTTGGTATTGTTAAATATTATGTATTTCAAGTATGTACTCCAAACATATCTAGTAAGTTTATTAGATATAATTGACATATGTCACAATAATAGCTTCAGGTATACAGCATAATGATTCAATATTTTATATATTGCCAAATGATTACCATAGTAAGTCTAGTTAACATTCATCAATCTACATAGTTATAATTTTTTTTCTTGTGATGAAACTTTTAAGATCTACTCTCATAGCAACTTACAAATATGCAGTGTAATATTAACTTTAGCCATCATGCTGTACATTATATCCTCATGACTTATTTATTTTATAAATTGGAGTTTATATCTTTTGACACCCTTTACCTATTTTTGCCTACCCCAGACATCAGGCAACCACCAATCTCTTCTATGAGCCCATTTAAAAAGATTTTTTTCGGGGCGCCTGGGTGGCTCAGTCGGTTAGGCCTCCGACTTTGGCTCAGGTCATAATCTCAAGGTCCGTGAGTTCGAGCCCCGCGTCAGGCTCTGTGCTGACAGCTCAGAGCCTGGAGCCTGTTTCAGATTCTGTGTCTCCCTCTCTCTCTGACCCTCCCCCATTCATGCTGTGTCTTCCTGTCTCAAAAATAAATAAACGTTAAAAAAAATAAAAAATAAAAAATAAAAGATTTTTTTCTTTTTGATTCCACATATAAGTAAGATCATAAGTATTTGTCTTTGTCTAACTTATTTCACTTAGCATGACACCCTTAAGGTCCATCCATGTTGTCACAAGTTGCAAGATTTACTTTTTTATGACTAAATAGTACTCCAGTGTATAAATGTAACACATTTTCTTTATCCATTCATCCACTGATGGGCAATTAGGTTGTTTCCAAGTCTTTCCAAATATAAATAATGCGGCAACAAACATTGAAGTGTGTATATCTTCTCAAGTTAGAATTTTTCTTTTTAATAAATCCCCAGAAGTGGAACTTCTGGATAATATGGTAGTTCTATTTTTAATTTTTTGAGGTAACTTCATACTGTTTTCCATAGTGGCTCCAACAATTTACATTCCCACAAGCAATACACAATAGCTCCTTTTTCTCCACATTTTTGCTAGGACTTGTTATTTATTGTCTTTTTGATGATAGCCATTCTAACAGGTATGACATAATATTTGTGGTTTTGATTGACATTTCCCTGATGAGTTGTGATATTGAGTGTCTCTGTTGGCCATCTGTATATCTTCTTTAGAAAAGTGTCTATTCAGATCCTCTCTCCATTTCTTTTTAATGGAATTGTTTCTTAGTGAGTTGTAGGACTTATTTATAGATTTTTTATATTAACCCCTTACGCATAGATAATTTGCAAATATTTTCTCTTTTCTTCAGTAGCCTTTTCATTTTTTTGATGGTTTTCTTTGCTGTGCCAAAGCTTTTCAATTTGATAAAGTGCCACATGATTGTTTTTGCTTTTGTTGCCTTTGCTTTTAGTGTCAAATCAAAAAAAAATCATCTCCAAGACTTATGTAAAGCAGCTCACAGCCTGTGTTTTCTTCTAGGAGTTTTACAGCTTCAGTTCTTACATTCAAGTCTTTAATCCATTTTGAGTTTGTGTATGGTATAAGGTAATGATCCAGTTTTATTCTTTTGCATATGGCTGCCCAGTTTTCACACTATTTATTGACGAGACATTCCTTTCTACATTGTATATTCTTGGTTCCTTTGTTATATATTAATGGACTGTTTATCATAGGCTTATTTCTAGGCCCTCTATTCTGTTCCATTGATCAGTTTTTGTGACAAAACCATATAGCTTTGATTACTGTAACATTGTCATATAGTTTGAAATCAGGAAGTATGATGCCTCCAGTTTTGTTCTTCTTTCCCGAGATTGCTTTGGCTATTCAGGACCTTTTGTGGTTTCATACAAATTTTAGGATTGTTTGTTCTATTTATGTAAAACTGCTATTGGAGTTTTGATATCTATTGCATTGAATCTGTAGATTTTTTTGGGTAGTATGGATATTCAAACAATATTAATTCTTCCAATCCATGAGTACAGAATATCTTTCCACTTATGTGTGTCTTTTTCCATTTTCTTTCATCAATGTCTTATAGTTTTCATTGTATAAATCTTTTACCTTCTTGGTTAAATTTATACCTGAATGCTTTTTTTTAAATGCAATTGTAAATGTGATTGTTTTCTTAACTTCTCTTGCTGATAGTTTACTTTTAGTGAATAGAATTGAAGCAGATTTTTGCGTATTTATTTTGTATCCTGCAACTTTACTGAAGTTGTTGATTATTTCTAATAGTTTTTGATGCAGACTTTAGGGTTTTTCTGTATATAATATGTATTCTGCAAATAGTGACAGTTTTACTTTTTCCTTTCTTTCTTTTTTTTAATGTTTATTTTTGAGAGACAGAGAGAGGCAGCATGTGCAGAAGAGGGCAGAGAGAGAGGGATACCCAGAATATGAGGCAGGCACCAGGCTCTGAGCTGTCAGCACAGAGCCCAGTGTGGGGCTCGAACTCATGAGGCATGAGATCATGACCTGAGCCGAAATTGGATGCTCAACCGACTGAGCAACCCAAGCACCCCTACTTCTTCCTTTCTGATTCGGATGCCTTTTATTTCTTTTTCTTGCCTAATTTATCTGTCAAGGACTTCCAGTACTATGTTCAATGAAACTGAAAGTGAGCATCTTTGTCTTGTTCCTGATATTGGAAGAAAAACTGTCAGGTATTCTCCATTCAGTATGATGTTAGCTGTGGCTTGTCATATGTGGCCTTTACTACACTGAGGTATATGTCCTCTTTGGCACTATGTTGAGATTTTCTATGTAAATAGATGTTGAACTTTGTCAAACATTGTTTCTACATCTATTGAGATGATCATATGATTTTTATTCTTCATTTTGTTGGTGTGGTATATCACACTGATTTGTGGACGGTGAACCATTCTTGGATTTCTGGAATACATTCTACTTGTCCATGGTGTATGATCCTTTTAATGTATTATTGGACTCAACTTGCTAATATTTTGTTGAGAATTTTTGCCTCTGTGTTCCTGAGGGATATTAGCCTATTATTTTCTTGTGGTCCCCTTTTCTGATTTTGGTGTCAGAGTAATGTTGATACCCTGGCATATCTTTAAATAATCAACATTTATATAAATTCCATAATATGAGTTAGGAAGGGCATGTTGTTTCCAAACCATGAGGAAAAGTAAACACTTCGCCAGAAATTATAGGTAAAACTATTGTTCTAACATTTTTGTTACTAGTTAATTAAGCATTAATTTGTAATGTGCAAATTGGCAGACTGTCTTCTGAGTCTATTACTTGTATTAATTTATTTGAAACTCACACTGATTCTATAAGGGGCACCCTATTAGGCTAATTTACAGATGAGAGAACTGTGGCAGGGGTAGATTACGTTATAAAAATTTGTCTAAAATCATACAATTAATGTTTGGGGGAACAACCATGTAAAAATAAACTACAATCCAGTGACCACTGTGTCACCCTTTTTAAACATAAACTACAATCAGTGGTTACATAAATTTTTTGAACCCATAACTTCTGAACTCAACCACAGTGCTTTATTACACCTCTATAAATAATCGAAACACCTTCATGTGATTTGTTGAAAATACATTAATAATGTGCTTGGGCTGATCATAATCCCTGTAAAGAATCAATAATTTATTGATTGATTTATTGAGGTATTTTTGAAGTATAATTGAACAATGTGAAACAGTTTTGAAATGTGTCTTTATACCTGCTTAGGTGATCTACTCCATAGCACTGTGCTCTTTATGTGCTCCTTCTAATACATATCTAGGTTTTATTTATTATAATAGGGATTTAATAAGTGATCATCTATGTCTTAAGAGAGTCCAAATCTATTTCACATATTGGATCCCATAACTGTTGAAAGGTCTTTATGAATCATTATTTGTTGACTGCCTATTATGTTGTGGACACTGAGTGATATTAAAAAAAAATGTAATGCATTTCTACCTACAGGGACTTGCACACTAACTGGAGAGTAGTCATATGCTCCTGGAAGAATTTAAAGAATTATCTTGGGATCCCAATTGTCTTCTCCTTCTTCTCTCCCAGTTTTCTGGCTGCCAGATTTTTTTTTATTGTTGCCTAAGAGCTTTACCATTCTCTACTCTGTTCTCTTATTTATTACTTTCTTCAGTCCTATCATTAAGTCAATCATTTAGTGGGATTAAAAGATGCTTCATCTCCTAAAATGGATGGGGTCCGTATAAGTGTTTATCTCTGGATAGAGATAGAACAAATAGCAATGTATCAAAAAGCTTAAACATTTGTATCATTATCTATGTCTATATACCTGTATCAACACATATATCCATATTTTACACATGACACAAGCTGACTAAAAAAAGGAAATCAAAGGATAATGATATCATAAAGAAGCTTTTTATAGAAACAAGTCATTTATTGATTCTACTTTCCATGTATTTTATAAGACCTATGTCAAAAGCATTAAGCTAGGTGTTGGAAACAATATTGATATTTATTGTTCATACTGAACCACACCATACCCCCTTCAATTTCAATCCCTTCTATATTTTCCTTTTTTTCATAATATGTGGATTACTAAAGATACTATGTAGTCTGTTAATTTCTTTATTATAGGCCTATCCATGCCAGAAGGACAGTGCTCCACAAGGACAGAGATTTTTGTTTTGTTTACTAATATATACTAAATACCTAGAAGATGCCTGGTACATATTAAGCTCTCAATAAATATATGTGTAAATAGGATTTCTATAATGATGATCCTTCTCTGATGCATTTTATAGAATAGTTGGAAATTCAGAAAAGTATATGAGGGTTATTTCAAAGGGGTAAGTCAGAGTTATTTCAAGAAAATATAACAGGGATCAGAGAAAATATGGAATAGAAGTTGTTTTTGGTTGTACAATAAGACAATTTGAGTAGGTTAAAAATAGCAGAATCAAGGTTTTGGGTTTTTTTTTGTTATTGTTGTTTGTTTATAATAATGACAAGTATTGTTATATGTTTGGTTAGCTCAGGGATTTAAATAGCATGAGAAAAATCCAGCTGAAGGAAAGAATTTGTGTGAGATGGGTCATGTAAGAAACAGAATGTAACACTTGTTCAGTTTAAGTCCTTGAAACAAAAGTGTTTATGATAATAGGGTTGGTAATATTGAGTAGTGTATACTTTTGGGCCACTCTTTTAACTGTTGACAAGAGTGTAATATATTCACAAAAGACAAAGGCAGAGATGCATATCCTTTACCTCGGATAAAGAGTATATTTATCAGTACATTGTTTAGCAGGCTGAGAATTCAATGTTCTTCAGGCTATCTATAGCCAAAAAGAATATTTAATGATAAAAATTACCTAATCAGCAATCATTTTGAAAATAAACTTCATCGTACTTCAAATTTACTTCCCTCTCCACAATAGAAATAGACTCTACACACTAGTGACTCTGCCAAGGTTTTAACATTCAGTAATATCCCACCAGTGCACACTAAAGAAAATGGAAAGCAAATGCCATGCCAAGATTAGACGTTTGTAGTTCTGTCTGCTTTTCCAACTCTCATCACACTCAGACACCAGGGACTGAAACAACATCATTTTAAACTTAAAAGTAAATTTTGTCATGTGAAAATTGCAGATGAAATAAATCCTAGATAAGCATGCCCTTTTCTCTCAGGGAAAAAAAAAAAGTAAACTGGATTATAAGGATCAAATTGCCCCACTGCTTAGAGACATGTTCAAATATTCAGTTATGCACTATGCATTTGCAATTTATGCGTTCTTATTACATTCCTGTTTTTGTCATGTACTAATGCTAGATAAACAGATTCTCTGCAAAATAAACTCTACTTAAGAGATGTTAAGGTTAGGACACATGCATTTGAAAGCCAGCAAATGCAAATTAAAGCTACCTCTTGGTACTTAAACTGCCCTTCTGGGCAAGAAAACACATTGCCAAATGCAGGAAAAGAGATGAAAATTAAAACGTTAACATGCCTACAAAATTGTGTCATGTTTGCAAAAATTAGAAACATCAAATTCAGTTATTTGACTTCTAGGGTGCAAAAGTGTCTAGTTCCAAGTACTAAAATCAGTAGCAAAGACATACAGCATGTATTTTACATGTGTACTTTAAAAAAATACTAAGTAGCCAATATTTTTCTGCTCTTGGAATGTGACTTATGTTTCCAAAAAAATAGGACAAGATGACAATAGTGGTAACTGAATTCTATTTTATGGTTATAGTTCCCTAAGAATTATAGAAGCATGACACATTCTAATTTTTATTTTTGTGGCAGGTTTATTGAGATATAATTTACAGACCATCTAATTTACCCATTCAAAATGTATGATTCAATATTTTAGTTGATTTAGTATTTCCTTTAGTATTAGAATTAAGTATATTCTCTGAGCTATATAGCCATCATCGCAACCAATTTTGAAATATTTCCATCATTCCAAAACCAAACACTACGCTCTTTAACTATCAGCCACCAGACATAGGTAACCACTAATCTACTTTCTGTTCTTATACATTTCCCTCTTCTGGGCATTTCATATAAATAAAATCGTGTGTGTGTGTGTGTGTGTGTGTGTGTGTGTGTGTGTGGTTATGAGTGGCTTCTTTCCCTTAGCATGTTTCTAAGGTTTATTTATGTTGCAGTCTATCAGTACTTCATTTTTTATGGCCAAATATACTAGTGTGTATATAAACCACATTTTGTTTATCCATTTGCTAGTTGATGGGTATTTGGGTTGTATATTGTGAATAGTGTTGTTATGAACATTAGTGTACAGATTTTTGTGTGGATATTTGTTTTCATTTCTCTTGAGTATATACCTAAGATTGGGATTGCTGGGCCAAATGATAACTCTATATTTAATATTTGGAGGAACTCCAAGACTGTTTCACAAGGTGACTACGCCCATTTATGTTCCCACCAGGGAAATGTGAGAGTTCTGATTTCTCCACATACTCACCAATACTTCTTACTATCTGTGTAAATTAATGAATCCAACAAATTTCTAAAGTATTCATCCATTATTTCTTTATGTACTTTTTCTTCTCCTTTCTCTTCCATCTCTCTTTCTGGGACTCCCTTTAAGTATATGTTAGTTCTCTTAATGCTATCCCACGTTTATCTGAGGGTCTGTTCATTTCTCTTAATTTCTTTTTCTCTCTGTTCTTCAGATTACATAATCTCTATCTTCAAATTCACTGATTCTTTGTCCTGCTAGCTCAAATCTGTTGAGTCCCTTTAGTTATTTTTTTTTTTTCCATCTTATATACCTTTGAACTCCATTATTTCCTTTTGGTTCATTTTTTTTCTTTCTTTCAGTAATTTCTATATCTTTATTGCCATTCTCTATTTGATGAGGCTTTGTCATCATATCTGCCTTTACTTTCTTTACTTCTTTAAACATAATTTCCTATAGTTCTTTGAAAAACTTACAATGGCTCCTTTAAAATCTTTGTTGAATCTGACCACTGGTTGCTCTCACAGGCAGTTTCTGTTGCCTGATGTTGTCCCATGTCAAAATTTCCCAGTTCTTATAAATATTTATTGTTGGAAACTAGGGATTTTAGAAAATATATTCTAGCAAATCTAAGTACTGGCCATCTACTACCCAGGTTTTGCTATTGTTGTTTGTGTTTGTTTTGGGAGTGGCTGGATTATTGTAGTGCCATCTATTTCCCCAGCAGTGTAGAGCTTGTAGTGGTGTTCCTCAGGGGTGCAGCCCAACAGTCACAGTCACCTGGGGTAACAACGGTTTGAGCAGGGCTCGCTGTCTCCTTTCCAACTGCACACAGTAGGTAAGCACCACTAACTTCTAGTTGATCTCTCCATCTTCAGCAATGCTCTTGGGCATACATTCCTCCACAGACTGATCCAATTTAAACCTGGCTCATTTCTAGGGATGGTTTTTGAGGTCAGTGTTTGAGATTTGTTCTCAGCCCCAGCAGAATGCCCCACAGCTGTCTCCTTTTCTCTCTGATGAACTAGCTAATAAGCCTTTGGGTTTCCTTCCATCTCCAGTCGAAGGACCAGTCTTTTCCTAATTGTTTTTTTTTTTCCCCTACTCTTTCCATTGTTTTTAAGAGCATCCTCATGCTTAGCGTCCCTCTTTGTTTCCAATCAAGCTATTTATTTAGGGAGGAGCTACATGCTTCTCTATCTGGACACTATTTTGAAGTCACGGCTCTGGAATTGGGGGAGTGATGGTGGCATACTTCTCTCTGAGTGCCACTTCTGCTTTAATAACTGGGTATTCAATGGAGGAAGTGGTGGTTGCCTCAACCCCTGGTCTTGTCAGCCTTCCTATCCTGATTTATAGTCTCCTCTCTATGGATAAGACAGGAGGAACAGGGGTCCTATATTGTTAGTATGCAGAGCCCAAGCTAGTACCTCAATCCTACAAGTGGGAACTGAACAGAGAAAGGGAGTCCCTGCATCTTGGCTGCACCCATTAGGAATCTAGTCTAAGAGGTCACTGGAAGACAAAATGTAAAATGTTGATGCCCCACCCCTGACTGGGAGCTGGGGGATAGAGCTACGTTCCTGGTTTCTCCTGCCTGGGGTAGAGTTTCCATCATACTCAGCTGGGAGTGCCAGGGGAGGGAAAAGGCTATGGTTTAAAATGTCACAGACTCTTGTTTATAGGGATTTTACTAGAGTTTCTTGAATAAATATTTATTTGCTATAAACTCTTGGGACTATTTTCAGACACTTTAATTTTAAAAAAATGTCACCAGTTTTTCTGGAAAATAGATCCACAGAGCTCCTCATGTTGCTCTTCTAGAAAAGGTAACCTCAACCTTTCATCTGGGATTCATTCATTTGGAATGCAAATCATTTCAAATTTTCATGTTCCAAATTATTAGAGATTTCTATTGTGCTTTAATGTTTATTTAGTTTTGAGACACAGAGAGAGACAGAGCGTGAGCAGGGGAGGAGCAGAGAGAAAGAGAGCAAGACACAGAATCTGAAGAGGCTCCAGGCCCTGAGCTGTCAGCACAGAGCCTGACGCTGGGCTGGAACTCACAAGCCTTGAGATCATGACCTGAGCCGAAGTCGGCGCCCAACTGACTGAGCCACCCAGGTGCCCCTCTATTGTGCTTTCTAAAGCACAGAAAGACTAATCCCTAATTTTTAGTCTTCTGCATGATCAAAATGGCTAACATATCTAGTTATAAAGTAACCAAAAGGAAGAACGCTTAGCTCTGTAATTGCTAGATTCTTTCTAGTGATAATAGTAACAACTTTCACCGGCATGATGCTTTTCAAAGTGCACACACTGTTCTAAATTAATCCTGACAGTAAAATTTTCAGATGGTTTATTATAACTCTTGTTTTACAGATAGGGAAACATGGGAGATACTGACTGTGCTTCTCCCCCAGAGCCCTTCCTCTGCTCTGTCCTGCATTGCAGAGGCTGACCTTCAGGCTACACTTTCCACACACCATTGCCACCTGGATTCTGGATGGGATCAGACCAGGGTACCATACTGGGAGATTCAAGGGTATAGGAAAGAGAAAAGCCAGGATATTTATCCTCCTCCTTCTCTGCCTCTCAGTTCTCTCCTTCCATTTTCACCACCTGTTACATCTCTTATATAGTTCCAAATGCCATCAAATAGGACCATTCTATTGCTACATTTTCTGAGTAAAGTGGACCCTGAATTCCAGTAACTCTGCTCCCTCCTTTTGACTGTCTGGGCTTGGGCTTCTAGTAATTTTCTCCTGGAGTTCATCAGTAGGAACCTTACTTTCTCGTTTTTTGGTCTCACATCTCCCTCATCTTCCATGTAGCCAAGTATCAAAATTAAAAACCCCTTTGTTTTAAATATTCAGTGGTTTATCTTGTGAGTTAGGTTCTCACTGAAGCAATTGCTTAGATGTTAAATGGCAAAAAGGAAACTTGAACCCAGTATATTTGAATCTAACCTCAACACTGTTTCTACTTTTATAGCAGAGTAGCCTTTTTTACTCAGTCCAATGTTGAACATGTTTGGGAAGAGGGTATTCCTTTTAATGTAGAGAGACAATAAAATATAACACTTTGTGGAGTGACCGTTCCTAAAATTCTGTGTGCTACAAATACTGTAAATGTTACTCTTAGTTCTCTGATTATTCAGGAGATATTACTAAATCTCCTCATGTATTCTTTTTGTTATCAAGTTAAATAGCAAATGAGATAGTATTACAGAATATGGTTACATTTGATATAATATTACTTAATAAAGGTCAAATTGAAAGTATTTAGCCACCTTTGCCCCTATGTAACTAACCTCTGATTTGTTTCAAATAAGTTGGCACCAAAAAAAATAGGTTGGCAATCCACTATGTTTTAATAAATTGTCACAATTCATATATAGGGCAAAGAACATAGCTCATGAAAAAATCTATTTAAAAATCGCTAAAAATAATATCTTTTTATGAATATATTTTAATATGTATTAATATTATTTATGAGTCCATATATCAGATTGTATTTAGTCATGGAAAATATACATTTTGCTTATTGTTTGCAATACATATTAATTCTTTCTCTTTTCTGATTAATATTTGAGAGAGGACTCTCAAATAGTAGAAAGGTTAAATATATCCCACTTATGCATACATACTCACACATGTATGCTCCATCTAATTCATGAATACTATCTTATTAAAGAGAATTACAATGCAGATGACTATATTAAACTGATTTACCTTTTAAAAAATTTTTTAATGTTTATTTTTGAGAGAGAGAGAGAGACAGAGCAAGATCAAGGGAGGGGCAGAGAGAGTGGGAGACACAGAATCTGAAGCAGGCTCCAAGCTGTCAGCGCAGAGCCCGATGCAGGGCTCAAACCCACGAACAGTGTGATCACGACCTGAGCCAAAGTCAGACGCTCAACCAACTGAGCCATCCAGGTGCCCCAAGCTGATTTACCTTTAAGCTCACTTTACCATTTTTCTTAAAAGGGGTACTAGTTTGGTTCTAAAAGTACAGTAACAAGGAAAACCAATACCCCCTTTGTACCCATAATTTGTATCTTTCTTTGCCTTATCTAGTGGCATATAATTATGTCATTTCAACCTAATTCTTTTTCCGTCTTTATTATTATCATGCCATCAGCAAATATATATTAAGTATGTACACATACAAACTCTGGTTACCAGAAATGTCTTGAATTTAAAAAGGCAGTTAATATCCCTTTCCAGCTAACAAAATCAAATTAAAATCTATACGTGTCAAAACAGAACAAATTAGGAGATGGTTAATATACTGTATATCTCTACAAACACTTAAGCGCGCATGCACACACACACCCATCTAGACACCAGCATACATGATGACAAAAGTCCTAGAATTTTTAACCAAATTTGTATGCTAAGTGTTCCGGAAAAGCAGGTTAAATAAGCAATGACTTCTTATTATAGATTCCCCAATTTAAATAGCTACAATAAAGCCATCTGGGCATATCCACAGATGCACAGCTTGGCAGCAAGCACAGCAGTTTACAGAAGGTCATATGCTAAGTTTGGACATCCCAGCATTCCCTCTACACTAAATTGTCAAAGCCAGATTATGAAGAAAAGAGTTGTGAATGTAATGCACGTGTATAGTTAGCAGTATTTTTGCATTTGACATATTTGAAATCAACTTCAGTTTAAGGATGTAGTTGTGTACTTTCTAACACCATAGTGGACACATAATGGAAAGTCATTTCAGAGTAATACCTTGAAAGACTTAGTTCTGTAAGTCAAGTTAGTTCCTTAAATGTGTAATTCAAACTTATGCCTTGACTGATTTTGTGATTCAGTCCACGATTAGGTTTAATTTCTCTTGTTTATAATAATCAAGAGAAGATAATCACAAAACTGTCATATTTCTACATGGAATTCTAATTCTATGCATCTGTTTTGACCATGAAATTAATCAAACTCCTATAATTTGGATCATGTTAAGGATATAAACAATATCAAATAGGACTGGCACACAACAACTGACAGAGGGTAGGGAAAATGTGTCCTAGTAAGTGGTAGACAGAAGCCAGCTTGGAATTAACCTATTTGCTACTGGTAAATCAAAAGTCTTTGATATACACAGATAGTTAACTGAATAAGAATAGTAGTAAATCCTTAAAGCAGAAAAGTCTGTGACTCACTAAACTTTCAATAACTGTCCTTTGTTTTCAACACTAATTGACAAAACACAAAAATATTGTGTTCCTGATCTATTATTTTTACAAAGCTAGCAACAACATGTATCCAGCGTTGTGTAAAAGCTTTTGGACCTTGCCCCGTGGTACTTAACACATTTTACATTGATACTCAACACCCACCAACACACACACTCACTTACTCATACAAAAACCTGGAATTAAAAAATGTTTTATAAAGATACATCCCTTTACATGATGGCAATCTGCTCTATTCTGTTCGATTCAAATACATTCTATTCTGCTCTATTGAATTTGATTTATCAATGAGAAGCTTAACCCACTAAATTGATTTCATGATCCACAAATGAATCATGGACCACAATTTGAAAATTAATATTTAGGCTATAATAATCACATTTGGTTAAGCCACAAAAATATGTAATAAAAATAGTCTGAATCATCACATAAACAACTTAGACAATCATACTGTGAATAGAAGTATTTAACCTGATTCTCTTTAATTAGAAAAAAAAGTAATAAAATGATTAATACTGTTCATCTGAGAGGTGGGTATGATTTGCAGTGTGCGCCTCATTATCTGTGACCACTTTTTCTCCTCAATTAAATGGATTGTATGTATAAAGAGGGTTTTTCCTCAAAGAATCTTGAGAAGTGAATATGGAATGAAATGCATAAAAGGAAAGAGAATTAGAAACATCGATGAAAAGGATGGAAGTAGAATGAGATCAAGAGAAGAAAATAATACAAAAGAATACAAGGCAAAAAAGAGAAAATAAGATAAATATATGCAAAATATTTGACAAATCAATAAAGAATAAAGAAATGTGATGCCACTGCTGTGAAATGAGAAAATGTCAGTATCAAGAACATTTTGCAGAATTTACTAATGATAGTATATCTGTACTCAGCGCTTCTTCCTTGTCAGATGCTTCTCTACGTGGTGAACGTATGCTAACTTGCTTGTAGTCTCAGAACAACCTAGAAGGCAGGTGTAGTTTTTATCCCCATTTCACAGAGAAGCAAGCCAAGGTAAGGCTTTCCAGATCACACAGCTTGCAAGTATTAGATTCATCTATGAGCACAAATTGTCTAGCCCCAAAGCCCACACTTAATTACTACCTCATACTTCAAAGTTAGTACATTATAAGTGATACAAAACTGTATTCATGTTGTGAATAAGGAGCTTTTTTAAGAGTCCTGCAAGGCAGTAAATGAGAGAGTCATGCTTCAAATCCACATAAGTAAATTTAAAGCTTGTTTTCTTAAGAACTCTATTCTACAGACTTACTATGAACATTCACTATGCCCCACACACTCTGCTTCATGCTTTATCCGGTTTGTAATATACCATTTAATTCTTACAAAGACCAAATAGAAAGCTGTTATCTCTATGTTGTGTATATATGAAGACATTCAGATACATATGGTTTAGTAGCTTACATAAAGTCACGCCAGTAGTAAATGGAAGAGCTGAATTCAAAGTGAGACCATCTGACTGTAGTATATTTAATCTTAACCAGTATGGTGTAATACTCATTAACAGGGATATTCCAGAGGATATTGTAGTTGCAATATTGTGTTTAATATCATAGGTATTACATATTTCATGGAAGCACATTGAAATGGAGAGAATTAAGGATAGTAGAGGAAAAAGGGACCATGCTTGCTGGAGGGTATTTATAGCTATTACATTTAACAGTGAAATAAAGAGCTGTGGGAGTTCATTAGTCCCAGTTAAGTTGTACATAGGTCTACTGTTCTGGAAAGTGATATAAGTACAATGCAGAACTGTGAGCACAAATTAACAGTGAAGCATCATGATTGGTTATTGGACACAGTGAAAATCCTTCAAGTTTATTCATACCAAAGGCCAAGATAAGTTCCTGACATACTAAATAATTAACAAATAAAATGAAAACCAAAAACATTATATATCTATACATATATATCTATATACATATGTAGATATATATGAGTTCATATTATATCTAGAGTATTTTTGTGGCAAAAAATGTCAAAAAATCATTTAAAAATCTATTAAACATATGGACATTAAAAAAAGAACACCTTAATCAAATGTAATTAAGCAAGAAACTTGGAAAAACTAAAGTATTTGCAAATATGGTTAAGCAAGTGTTGCTGTTTAATCAATATAATGTTCATAAAAATTAATAAGAAATACAGTAAAATATCCCCAGAAAAATAGACTCCAAAAGGAAAAGGAGAAAAAGTTGTTCTTAGGAGACACATGACCTTTGATTATGCATGGATATAAGTCATAAAAGAATGGGCCCTTTATGTGGCTTCATAATAATTAAGAGTTTGGGCTCCCAAATCTGACAGACCTGGGTTTGAATCCATATTCAGTCAACCTCATAACAGTTATGTGGTCCTAGTCTAGTTAGCTTTAAAAGTTCTTTCAGAAATGTGACTGCTTTTAACAATGGCTACCCACCCCCCTTCTTATTTAATTATACACTGTTTCTGTCTTTTAGGAAATTTTTCAGTTATAATTTCTGCATGATTTTCTCACATTACCTCTTAAACATGTTGACCTGCTTTGTATATATTTCTTATAAATATCTTGCATGCCCTCCTATCTTCCTTTTGTTGTCTGTCTCTTAGTCTTTTATTGGCCTATCCCTATATCATGAAGAATAGTTAATGGAGAAACCATATAAAATGAGCACAATTAATACATATGAAAGAGACCATATAAAGCATAAGAAGGGAGGACAAATTTGGGAATTTTCAGAGATCTAAAGAAGATAGGATTGCCATATACAATAGCAACACTGTTAAATTTGAATTTCAAATAAATAATATTTGGAGCATACTTATACTAAAAAATGTTTTTAGTAAATGTGCCAGTCATAAAGGGCATGTAACAAATAAAACAATCCTAACATCCTCTTTAGGATAAATAAAAATTACTCTTTATACTAGAGCTTTTTGGAAGTTGACTAAAATGACAACCTAGGAACTCAGGGAGAAACGAAACTGACAAAAAAATGCTAAAACAATTTAAACTACTAAAAAGAAAAGAATGAGGTATAAAGCATGGAACTGGATTTAAAACTCTTCCTGGGTCAGAAGCTATAGAAAAGTCATATAAGGCAGGCAATTTTGTTTAGTACAAATAAAATGGCTGACTCTAAGATATATCAGATATGACTTACAAGATTTATTGCAAGATTGAGTCACCAAGACAAAAAAAAAAAAGAGATTTGTGATTATGTATAATCCAAAGAGATAGAAGTCTAGATGAGATATTTATTTATGAATGGAACCAGAAGGATGATGCAGTCTGTCAAGTCAAAAGTATGTCAAATGTATTAGTTGAAAATATTCGTAGGACAATGTTAACCACATGGAAGAGTAGTTTTATCAGCTTTTATTAAGGACAATAATTGTATCAAGCTTTTTTTTTTAGGCATAAAAATATTTTTCCTAGAAAATTGTATATACTAGATTAATATGTAAAATAGACCACAGTGATTGGAGTGGAGGATGCAGTTGAGGGGCTCAAATGCCCAATAAGGACCATATTAGAAATTTAACAGCCTTAAACACTGTAATGATGGATTCCCTCACTATGTAATAAACTCAAACATAAGCATGCAACTCAAAATTGTAAAATAATTTGGAGTCTCAAAGTGTTCATTGATTTTTATTTTCAAACATAATTTTAAAAATTATTTTTCCACGTTTTGGAATATTTGCTTTTTTTTACAGAGTAGTTTTTTTTTTAATGTATTCATTTATTTTGAGACCGAGAGAGTAAAAGTGGGGGAGGAACAGGGGGAGAGAGAGAGAGAGAGAGAGAAAGAGAATTTCAAGCAGGCTGCGTGTTGACAGCGCTTGATGCAGGGCTCAGACTCAAGAACCATGAGATCATGACGTGATCTGAAACCAGGAGACAGACACTTAACCAACTGAGCCACCGAGGTACCCCTGGAATATTTGCTTTTTACCAGTAGTTTATACAAGGGCCTTCTATACATCCTGAATAACTAAGTGATAGTAAAGACTATGTTATCTCTCCTTCTTCCTCCAAAGGGAGCTCCAAAGAACAAGAATATATATTTGATCAAGAATATATTTGGAGCAAAGGCAGGTAATTCAGTAAAAATAACAGGAACTATGAGCAAGAAGAAACAAGTTGGGAAATGTGGGATCAGACCCTGATTTTCCTTACTGTTGTGGTTTCAGAACTAAAAATTTATTTTGCAAAATCTAGAAATGTTACATGGAAATCACCTAATTTTTGTGATCATAGGGAGTTATTACAGGGGGAGATAAGAATAAGAAAAGGAGCAGAAACCTAATTTTTCTTTCCAAGTGGCAAAGTATGAGTATAATTTGAAATAGAATGCAAAGGCATCTCTCACATAAAGGAGGTATAATGTTCTGGGATTTAAAGAACATAAGTAGTCCTTCCAATTGCAATATCATTTAATAAAGTTCAAAGGCAGTAGAAACTGAAGAAATTGCATAAGAAATTGAAAAAATATTGAAGAAATATTTCATCTTTACCTACACTGAACAAGCCTTTCTGGATATTCTGTTCTCAGGTTTTTATGTATGACACTCTCTTGCTGGACAGTGCTACCTGCTTCCAGGATACAGAGAAGTCCTGCTCCCAGGACTTCACATATGACCTCTGTGTTGCTAGTGTCCACAAGTAAAACAAATGTTTCATCATTTCATAGAGTTTGTCTGGAGTGGAGCTGGTGGGTGTCAGACACATACATACAAAAAACATACATACACACATACATAGTTGGTAGGAAACCAAAAGCAATATAAATTTCATTTGCATTACAACCCAGAGCCAGCCAGCCACCTTGTTTTGAAACATCTAAATGTTACAAACCTCACATTTGATCCTCATGTGGAGGATAGAAAGGCTGTAAAAAGGAAACACCATTTTCCTTTATGTCTTGGAAACCTGGACTCTTGATGGGCCTGTGCCACTCATCTTGGAGGTGGGCAACCTAGGCAGATAGATGTTGAGAGGTTTGTCTCTCATTCAAGGCACTTAGTTTTAATGTCGCAGTTGGCATGACTCAATGCTGAGTTGAGCGGTAGCAGACTTCATCTGAAACCTACAATGGCTAGGCAAGGAAGCCATTTTTTTGTCCCCAACCAACAGACCCTGAGGGGGACTGCTGGCCTGGTTTTTCTATTTGTTGTAGGATGTAACCAAAACCTGGGGGCTCATAGCTGTCTAGAGTCAAAAGGTATTTGGTTCAGCTTGAGAGTCCTAATGGGTTCTGTCCAATCCAAGAGAAAGATTAATTCACTATCTACACCAAGCTTAGATTCCAGCAGTCAGATGAGCAAAGAGACGGTGACTAGAAGCTGCTGAGGACAATGGCTAAACCCAAGGATGACAGCTTCTGACTCTTGCTGTCCCATCTTTGCCCTGTGTCTGTCCACCCTCACCCCCCCCACCCGCGATTGCCATAGGATTGAAAAGCTGTACTCCTTATCCAAGAAACACATCCTGAAAATCTGGCTTTATTTTTATTAAAATGAGATTGAACATCACTTAAGTAGATTATGTACATTATTATACAGGATTACATATACTGTTTATAACTAAAGTTAATTTTTTTTCACATTAGAGCATGAGTGAATTCTCCTGAGGAGGTAATGAATTAAACAAAATATTAAGATTAAAACTGAATGCTTTCTCAGCACACAAAAGTTATGGTATAGGTGAAGTTTGCAACTCACTGCTAACAATTCTATTAATTCTGCATTTATTAACACCCAATGACAATTACACTAAGTATCTCATTCACATTCTTTGGCAAATTTGCATCCAGAATGTTGATAATGGAGGGAATTGAAGGAGGCAATATTATTGAAAGAAGGGCTGAGATTCTACCTTGAAAATCTCTTTGCTCTGAAAACATTCTCTTCACTTAGAGTAAATACTTATGTAGTGTGGCTTTGATAGAAATGAATAAAACTTATTCAGTGCTTTTTCCCCCGTGTATTAAGGAGTGCCTACCTGAAACTGTTTATTATGCTTTCAGAGCAGATAAATGCAGAAATTATGACTGGCAGTTATATGTGAAATCTTATTTATCGAGGCAATATGCAAGTTCAGTCTCTGTAAGCTTCACTGTGTAGATGTGCATTTCCAACTCTCTTTAGATTCAGATTCAAATAATAGATACCGATTGCCATTTACAGACCAGAGCTAGTGATAAGTTCTTCATAACCATCTTATCCTTGAAATCTCCTGAAAATTTTGTGATGTAAATATTATTGTACCCAGTTTATAGATGAAAACACTGATACTGAAAATTCTTAAGTAACTTCCCAAGGACAAATAACTATAAGTGTGATATAGGCAAGATTTGAATTTTGTCCGTCTTGTGATTTTTTGTTACTGATGCCGCTGCTTTTTTGTTCTTATTCTTTCTTTCTTAAAGAGGCTCCATTAAAAAGTCGACCTGCAGTCACAGGACTTTGATATTCAACCATCTTTCCCTGTTCCCAAACCCCTTCAAATTAAACAGATTGGGGCTTTGAAAATAATGTTTCAAAACATAAGCCAAAACAAACTCAGTTTAGCTTCATGGCAGATGTTCTAGTTCTAGGCTGAATTAAGCATCAAATCTGCCACTCCTTTGTATGTTTTTATTGTTGTTGATTTTGGAGAATGACACTAAATTAATGAATTGCCTTTCAAATCCCCCTTGAAAATGTGCTTATAGCCATGGATGGTAGGCCCAGGTGTGGTAGCAGAGTTAATTAGAATGTGCACATTAGATGCATCTCAGAAGGCTGCATATCCAATGCAAATTTTCAAGTGCTTAATGTTCATTCAGATGTGTGTAGTGATTGCAGAGAGCAAAACTAGAATGCTTTGAGCTTATGAGCTTGGACAGCCTTCTTGTGAGCTCACGACAAAACCAAATGAGGTGAGGTGGCAAAATCTTTTACTGATTCCTTTGGAATTGATTGTTACTGCATTTACCAGTGGGATGTACATCTTGCATAACAATTATGTTACTATAACAGGACATTTATTTTGGTGTAGTTCAGTACACACTATCTGTTTATGTGTGTACTGACCATTTTTTAAATTTATTTATTTGTTTATTGATTGATTGATTTTTACACTTATTTATTTTTGAGAGACAGAGAGAGACAGAGCACAAGTGGGGGAGGGGCAGAGAGAGAAGGAGACACAATCTGAAGCAGGCTCCAGGCTCTGAGCTGACAGCACAGAGCCCGCCTCGGGGTTCGGACCCACGAACTGCGAGATCATGACCTGAGCCGAAGTCAGACGCTTAACCGACTGAGCCACCCAGGCGCCCCTGGAGTTGCCATTTTTAGAGTACTCACTGTCAAAATGCTAGTGTCCCATGACAAACATGTCGAATACTCTTGCTTACCAACGAGTGGTTATGTCTTATCTTTAAAAATTCGTATAATTTTTGGGGCGCCTGGGTGCCTCAGTCAGTTGTGTCTGACATCGGCTCAGGTCATGATCTCATGGCTTGTGAGTTTAAGCCCCCTGTAGGGTTCTGTGCTGACAGCTCAGAGCCTGGAGCCTCTTCAGATTCTGTGTCTTGCTCTCTCTCTCTTCCCCTCCTCCCCCCCACCCCCCCACTCACAGTCTGTCTCTCTCTGTCTCTCAAAAATAAACATTAAAATTTTTTTTTAAATCCTATAATTTCTTTTAAAAAAAATTTTTTTTGATGTTTATTTATGAGAGAGGGTGACAAAGTGCAAGCAGGGGAAGGGAAGAGAGAGAGGGAGACACAGAATCCGAAGGCAGGCTCCAGGCTCTGAGCTGTCAGCACAGAGCCCGACTTGGGGCTTGAACCCACAAACCGTAAGATCATGACCTGAGCCTAAATCAGATGGTTAACTGACTCAGTCACCCAAATGCCTCCCCCCACCATTCCTATAATTTCTGTTGGGATGTTATGAGTCAGTAAATTATACTTTTTTAGGGGGACTCGCATTTGTAACAAGTTGAAAGACAAACACAAGATTCTCAGACAGATGGAAATCAAAATAACATTCTTACTGTTAGAAATGTTAGCAAATGGTGCATTAGATTTATGACAAAAAAGACTCATTAATGCCAAAATTAGGTTTGAATTAGGTAGTCACATGCAACACTGGACAACCTCAGACCTCCACTGTCAGTAAGACACCTCTTAGTGCACAGCAGAGAAAGTGCAAAATGAATGCATTTTACAGACAAGAGATTCCAAAAAGTATCACAGAAGAGCCTAGCCATACATATTTAGTTCTTCTCCTAAACTCACCAGTCACATAAACTGATTACCATTTGAAGATGTCAAATGTTTCATTCCATAATAGAATAACATCTTTGTTAGAACTAAAACAAGAATAGCATATCACTGAAATGTTAAAGTACACTAATTTGAAAATTTAAGTTATAAAATAAATAAGTTAAGGCAATATATATAACCCTCTCAGAGTCTCTCTGTCTCTCCACTTTCCTGTATTTCTCTCTCTCTCTCTCTGTTTCCTTTAAATAATGTGTGTAAAACTGCCTCTGTATGCTGGTCAATCTAGCACTCAGATGTATTCTAAGGATTTCACGTTGACTGTAAGAAGCCACCACAGTTTTCACTAAAGAAGGTCCAAAAGACTTAAAAATTGTTACAGAAAATATGTCCATGAGCTTGCCCATTTAAGCTGAGGTATCTCAAACTATGTCTTGAGCATCTCATGTTTCTGTTATCTCCTAATGCATTAGTTTCCTGTCGCTGTTCTAAGGAATTGCCACAAACTGCGGGGCTTAACACAACACGTATTTGTTACCTTACAGATGGGGATGTCTGTAGTATAAAAGAGTTTGACCAGGCTGAAATCCATGTCAGTAGAGCTCCATTCCATGTAAAGGCTGTGGGGGTTGAATTTATTCCCTTGTCTTTTCCAGCATCTAGAATCCACCCACATGTCTTGGCTCACGGCCACTTCCTCCATCTCAAAGATAGGAGTGTAGCATCTTCTGATCTCTCTAAGGATTTAGAGAAACCTCTTCTACAGTTTTCTTGTATAAAACCTTCTTAAAAGGATTGTCTAATGACTTGAATAATAATAATCCACGATAATCTCCTTGATTCAACGATCCTGATTTAATCACACCTGCAAAGTCCCTTTTGCCATGGTCAAGGTAACATTGACAGGTGTCAGTGATTAGGGTATGGATGACTTGGGGGCTCTTTTCCTGCTTACCTCACCTAAGCATCTCAGATAGCCTATGAGGGGGTGACTTGCACTCCTGTTCATGCCCACAATCCTTTACTATAAAAAAATCAGAAGTAAAAACAACCCTAGAGAGTCATAAGTTATAAATGTTAATAGCCTAGAGTAAAAGAAAAAAAAAAAAAAAACATGATCTCAATAGACACAGAGAACACTTAGAAGTGTTAAAAGAAAACACAACAAATATTTATGTCCTGGATTAGGAAATAATTTCTTACATATGACACTAAAAGTATAAGCAATGAAAGAAAAAAAAAGATAAACTGGACATCATAAAATTACAATCTTCTATTCTTCAAATGACAACCACAATGGAAATGAAAGGTAATTTACAAATGGGAAGAAAACATTTTCAAATGATAGATCTGGTATCCAAAATATATAAAGAACTCTTAAAACGTCAAAAAGAGTACAACTATCTCTTGAAGTTCTTCAGAGGATTAAAAATCACATAAGATTATACAAAATTATGGTATATTTATTTAGCCTTCCTTGAAATAGAACTGCAGAAAAAGATCATAACTTCTCCCTCTCATCTCGTCACATAACTCAAATAATAACAGTGGTCATTCATATCTGCACTAAGGCAAATAACTATTATGTGGCAATATCAAGGGATTTGGATTCAGACGAATCTGTAGCCAGATCCTGCTTAGATACTTAGTTACCCATGTGACTCCTGACAAATCATCTTCCTTTCATAATCCCCATTTGTTTTTTGTTTGCTCTTAAGTTAAACTTAATAATACTAATTGATGGACTAATTCTACAAATAATCATCACATGATTGCTATAATCTTGTCACTGTATTAAGCCCAGGGGAAACAGTGCTAAATACATAATATTTAATCTATTTCAATGTGCAGGTAGGATTATAGGAAAGATTACACAAAATGACTTTAACCCTTACATTATCGTATACATAGTGGGCCTGAATAAAAGAAGATATCACTTTTTCTTTACATGCTAGTATTGAGGCTCTTCACATCTGCAATATTCTACAATGCCTGTGTCAGTTCACTTGCATTTCTATCAACGAAGCATTAGATAGTATATCTAGTCAGCACAGAGTCTGCTTCAGATCCTGTCTACCTCTCTCTCTGTTCCTTCCCTGCTCATGCACTCTCTGTCTCTGTCTCTCAAAAATAAATACACATTAAAAAAGGAAAATATATCTAATTGTATACCTTGAACAGGTGTACAATCTGATAGGTGTGAAATAGACTTATTTCTCTAATTTATTAGCAACATTTAGAATTTGAGCCGGATTTGAAAATTACTGACAAGTATATTGATCTCACTATTGCATTTCTTAAAATACAGGAAAATATGTCCATTGCTGGCCACTAAACTAAATTCTCTTTAGTTAACCCTTTCAGTATTTCTGACACTAACTTTACAAAATGATGTGTGATTTTCTGTGTCCTTGAAGATGCAATCAAATAATGGCAAGAGTAGAATAGGAATTTTTAAAAATAGGTAAGTGTTTTGTTTTCTTTTTTTCTTGGATATCAGAAAATGTTAGGCCACAGTGATATGTGTGATGAACCCGCTCTTACAGAATGTTGAACAGCTCATTTTGTTGTTGTTGTTCCATGTGATTTCTGTTGAATTTTAGAGTGTTTTTGTCTAGAAGCCTTTCAAAGCAGGAAAATAAAAAGAAGAAGAAGAAGAATTATGTTGAGAACAAGCAGTTCTTGAAGTTAGCAAGTCAATGAGAAGCATAAAGCTCTGGCTTAATGTTTTTCCCCTTCATATTGCTGAACTGTTTCCCACAACTTTTGCTGGTGTTCAAAACAGAGCATTGCTAGTAAAGCAATGGAATACAAACAAACAGAAGCTAGAAACAATTTTATAAAATTTTGTGAAGTAGACCAGGGTAATACATTCTCAACTCTGAAGTTAGAAAAAAAATACAAGGTTGCTCAAGTTATAGTTGATGATTTAAGAAGGAAATGAGATAGAAATATTATAATTTCCATAAAGTTTGGATTGTTTATATAATTTCTAATGGAAACATAATGAAATCAATTTTCACTTACCATTTCTGCTTATTTTACAAAATTTTATTTTTTTGAACTGAAGCAAAGATTATTTACTGAAATCACAAATCATATGTGTATGGATGTATGGAGTTTAGGTAATTCTGCAATTGTATCCATCATTCGGATGAAGAAATAGAATACTACCAACTCCCTGGAAAATTTCTGCCCCCAAATGGGCTATAAGTCACTATCTACCCTCAATCCTTTCCTAAATTAGCAATCTGATTTCTAATACCTTCATTACTAATAGCTGTTTTGAAATTTTCATAAAAGAATGATACAATATGCATTTTTAATCTGTTAGCTTTCACAAAGTGCTTTGAGATTCACCCATCCTTTTGCATATATAAACTATTAATGTTATTGCTGTACAGTGTTTGACTATATGCAAATACAATTAAGTATATAAATTCCACCATAGATGGACATTTCTGCTATTTGTTGTTAGTGGCAATTAATAATAATTAAACAAGCCATTAGACTGAGGCAGCTTTAATGCCTTAGTAGCCTAAGTAAGCAAACCAAATCCTCTGCCTGTAAATGACTCAAAGTAAAGAAGTCCAACCCTTAGTACAACCTATCATAAACAGTAAACTAGGCTTTCCCAAATAAGGCAAATGCTTATGCTATAGACAACCAAATAATTTCCTTGCTTTACTTCCACATCTTCTCTGTAAATGTCTTTTCCTGGCTTCTTATGGTAGAGCATTCCTAACCACTTCTGGTTCAATGTTGCCTGACTGGAATTAATTTTTGCTCAAATAAACTCTTAAAAACTAAAAAAAAAAAAAAAAAAAAAAAAAGTGCTTCCCTGAACATTCTTTTTTTTTTTTTTTTCAACGTTTTTTTTTTTTTATTTTTGGGACAGAGAGAGACAGAGCATGAACGGGGGAGGGGCAGAGAGAGAGGGAGACACAGAATCGGAAACAGGCTCCAGGCTCCGAGCCATCAGCCCAGAGCCTGACGCGGGGCTCGAACTCACGGACCGTGAGATCGTGACCTGGCTGAAGTCGGACGCTTAACCGACTGCGCCACCCAGGCGCCCCTCCCTGAACATTCTTATACATGATTATATATGCCACTAAACCAAAATGAAGATCTAAATTGAAGAACTTACCTAACCAGATATTAAGAGTTACTATACAACTATAGAAGTTAAGGGAAAACTGGAGTTGGCATAAAGTTAGACAAATAAACCAATGAGAAAGAATACACACACATACACATAATGCACACTTGACTTATGACCTAGACAACTGTATAATTCAATGTGTATAGAATGGTCTTTTCAAAGAATGATGCTGGAGCAGTTTCTCATACTTAAAAAACACAAAACTTCATGCTTACCAAATAATATGACTGAAAAAATATTTTCAAAATTTAGACTTGGAGAAGACATTCACATTATATATAATATATATTATAGTAATATAATATATATTAATATATAATATATATAGCAAAAGGTTCATATACATATGTATATTCATATACACATATATATGCCTATCTGTATATACACACATACAAATATGTACATATACACATACATGTATATGGATATATAAAATGAATATGAAAATAAATATAATAAATGCAAAAAATGAACAATCTACTTTTTAATGGAAAAAAGCTAGAACAGATACTTCACAAAAATAACTTGAATTGGATGATAAAAATTAAAAAAAAACCCGCTAGATATCATTAATCATTTGAGAAATGCATATTATGAACACAATATGATATTACTACACTTACATCAAATTGACACAAATTTAAAACATGGTAAATACCAAATATTGATGATAATGGGGAGAAACTAATATTTTCATACATTGTTCATAGGAAAGTAAAATGGTAAAAGCAGTTTGGAAAGTTAGTTGTTTCAATGTTCAACCTATGACAGCAATTCCACTCCATACTATATACGCAAGAGAAATAAGGGCATAACTCCATGAAACTACATGCAAAGAATGTTCACAGGAGTTTTATTTGTAATAGCTAAAAAGTGGAAACAATCCATGTGCATACCAAAGGAGAATGGGTAAATAATAATGGCATAGTTAAAAATAATGAGTAATTCCACACAGCAATATGAAAGAATAAACAAATGTCACAAGTAACAAATGGATAAATCTCACAAATACAGTAATGGACAGTGGAAGCCAGACACAAAAACATATACAGTTGTATGTTTAAATTCAAGTACATTTAGCAAATTATAGGAAGTTCAAGAATAGTTTGAAATCAAAATAGAATTGCCTCTATTACTATGGAGTTACCATGGGAGTACCCATGGCCTAGGAGTATATATAAGGAAAACAAAGGTGCCAAAACATTCTAAATCTTGATCTAAGTGGCAATTACATAGATGTCACACACATATATACCATATTTAAACCGTGTATGTAAGATTGGTGCCCTTCACAGTTTTTTGAATATATTCAAAAAAAAAAAAAAAAAAAGTTTTTTTTTAAAAAAAAAAAAAAAAAAAAAAAAAAAAACAACCCACAATACATATTTTTACCAATCCAGGTACAGAGCTTATCCATTCATTTGTTTAAGTGCTCTTTACTTTATCTCAATATTATGAAATTGTTTCTGAATAAAAGTACTACACAATTTATTAGGTTTCCCTATGATGTGTTTTGGTTTCTATGATATCTATTATAAAAGTAATTGCTATTTTTTAAATGTCTACAAGTCATGATAGTTTTAGATTTTTCTTTTCCAATTTGCAAGATTTAATTTTTTTTTCTTGCCTATTTATATCAGCTAGTAACATTAAGACAAGTCAAACACAAGTGATGAAAAGGGGTATTCTTTTCTGATTTCCAGCCTCTAGGGAAAAGCTTTCAGCACTTGGCCATTAATTACACTTGTTGAAGCTTTTTGCATTTTTTTTCCATTTTAAGAGTGTTATCTTTTAATTTGCTAAGATTCATAATGCTATCATGAATATGTTTTGACTTTTATAATTTTTTTCATCTGTGAAGACAATATGGTTCTAATCCCTTATATTTTAATATCGTGACTTACCAGTTTTAATATGATAGACTTAGCTGTGGTTTTCTTTGTATTTATTTTGCCTGACACTTTTACGGCTTCTTGATCTATCTTGATGTATACCTCTAAACAGATTTGGAAATTCTTTCTTGGTATCCATTGCAGTATTGTTTCTTCACCATTTTTACTCTCTGCCCTTTATCTATATCTAATTACATATATTACTAATTTACCTCTGTCATATATTTCTCCTCTATACTTGTCCAGATTTAGTACTTTTTTTTTTTTTTTTTGCTTTCCATCTTTCAGTTCACTCATTCTTTTTTGTGATATGCCCAATCTGCTGCTACATTCATGTGAGTTCTGAATTTAAAATACTGGATTTTGAAATCTTATGATGATGATTCTACAAAGTGAGTCATCTTGTGAGTCTGTTAGTATTATCATTCTTTATCTCTTAGTTCTTTTTCTTGACATGCCTGGTTATTTTTTATAGAATGCCAGGCATTTAAAATTTTAAAGGCTCTGTATGATTTTTTTTCTTCCTCTGAGAGGTTTCTGTTTATCTTCTGACAGTAAGAAGAGTGAAGACAAGAGGGGCTAAGTTCAGTAGAAGCTGGGTTACAACTTTGTACCAAGTACGTACACTTGAACTTTTGTAGGGAGTGTGTACACCTTTAATTCTAGAGCCCACATCTATTTCCAGCTGAGAACTGGGATATTTTCTCAGCCCTTTTCTTTTTGGAAATTCTTTTGGAAATTTTTGGTAATGTTCTTTTTTGGCTCAGTGCTACTAGATTGTGGAAAATTCTGCTCCACAGATTAATGGCTCTTGGTAACTTATCCTACTTCCCTGTACATCTCAAGAATTTGGCATGCTTCAAGTGGAAAATTGGCACAGTATCATATCACTGTGCTGGGATTCCCTTCTTACAAGGTGAATACCCATACCCCAGTTTTCTGACTACCTTTACAGTCCAAACTCAAATTTATGCCTCTCCACTCTTGAGAACTTGCCAAAATTTTGCTGCTTTGAAAATAGCTCTCTACCTAAAGTCACTTCCTAGTTTCTTGGCCTTTCCATACACCAATTATAACAGAGGTGCTGAAAGGAAAAATGGCTATAAAATATCACATCATTTCTCTGTAGTTCCCTTCTCTCTGGGATTTTGGACTCTCAAATTTTGTTAAAGTTGTCTAGTTCCATCAAACAGATATTTTTTAAAAACTGCATCTAGCTTTCCTAGTTGTTTGTGGCTATATTGCCATCCTACTGCAAAGTACTCCATCAGGGACAGAAGCCATGTTACATGATCTTATTTAAATTTTAAGTTATTCAATGATTTTTCTTACACTAAGTATCAGATCCATAGTTGTAGATGGAACTCAGAAAATCGAATAAAGTCCCTTACCGTTATTCATGTTACTCATTGATATGTTTAAGGGAATGTGATAACATGGTAACCTCTTTATCAATAACATGCTGAAAATAGTCTAATTTGGGTCTGCCACTACCACTTCATCTGC
The DNA here is from genome assembly GCF_023721935.1 of Panthera uncia. NCBI lineage: Eukaryota > Metazoa > Chordata > Mammalia > Carnivora > Felidae > Panthera > Panthera uncia. The sequence goes on from NC_064811.1 coordinate 52,653,266, forward strand.
TGCTCCATAATTCTGTTTAACACATCGAAATAAGAGTTCTATATGCGTAACACAGTGGCATTGGCCCGAGGTCATAGCAGAGAAAAATATAAACTGGACATTTTGTCACTAATTATACAGTTTCAAGATTAGCTTGCATTTTCTAGTTTTCAAATCCAATGAAAATTTGAAATGACAGATAACTTATACTATTTTTTCATGTAGTCCATTACATTCTTTTTTACATGAAACCGTATTTTCACAGGAATGATCGTGCTACCAAGCATTATTAAAACCACAAAATATTTGGAAAAGTTACCTTTTCTTTACTTCCTGGGATAGTCGTGCAAGGATGATAATACTTTTTAATTTGAGAGAATTCAACAGTGGCTCTAACTTGTACTCTGGGAAGATAGTTAATTCAGATTCAATTGATTCAATAGACATAAGATAATTCAGATGTACTGTTCTCTTGTTACAGTTTTAGTAACTTTTATAAATAAATTTGTGCATTTTATCTTTTTATTTGGTTTCTGCTGTTCTTTCTACATTGTCTTTTTGAAGTCCTTGTAGAAACGCTATATTTTAATTTTCCTTATTATATCGCCCCCTAAATTAAAAAAAAAATGGATAGATTCCAGTCTTCTTGGGGAGCTTTATTTGTCATGATAAAAGGATAAAAGTAAAGCAGTAAACATTTCTGATAGATTTCTTAATGGTCAGCCCCATAACACTTAATTGTAGCACTCAATCACCATCACATAGTTGGAATGGCATAAAACTTTCTTACATTTTTCTTTGAAAAGTCTAAAGTAAATAAGCAAGTTCTAGTGTAGAAGATACAAACAGAATTGTGAGAACAGAGAAATAAAGGCCCCAATTAAGATAAGAAACATTTCATTACTGTTTTGTGTATTTAGAAAAACAATTCTCTTTCCTAAAAGAGAACTATAAACATTTAAAATCTTAATATTAGCCTTTAGCATTTCTTCAGCCAGAGAGGTAGGTTCTCCTATGTTTATAAAAATAGGAGTTGATGTTTTTAAGGCAGTACATTAAAAGGTGTCATGGTAGACATAAATATTGCCCAGTCATTAATTGTGAAGGTAATATCTCTTAGAAGCCGCTTGCAAGATGTCAGGAGAAAAAAAAAAAGAAATGGAAGAAACCAAAAAGTATTGGTACAGAAAAGTTCCAAGCAGCCTAAGGAAAAGATAAGAAATTTTAGGTGGAATTGCAACCAGTTAAAAAAAAAAAGAGGAATTTGAATATATTTCCTGAGAGGAATGGAGACAGCCGTCAGAGAGGTACAGGTGAAACAGAAGCAAGAAATTGTGTTCAAAGTGGAGGAAATATACTGCATGACAGTGCCAGACAGTTTCTCATAATCAAACCCATAATTATATTCATTCTAATTTGAAGTTTACCAACTTGGTCTGAAGTTTTACTCTTTTTAAAAATGTGTGTGTAGAATTTAAGGTAATTATCAAGTTAGAAGAAATAGAATTGGAAATATTACAAAGTAGCAACACGTCTCCAGGAAAGTAAAAGTTTTCAATTTTTTATAGTGCTAAGTCATTTCACTTTTAACATGTTCTTACTTGCTTCATGACTTATTGATAAAGAATTGGAAAAATGGAAACCAAGAAAGAGTAGAATTCTTTAGTGACTTTGGTCCTTGTTTTGTCTAGACCTCTCACTTGAATATGAGCAATAGCTTATGAAGGTTACGCAAGGAAAAGAGGCTCATGAATCCTCAAGCACATGAAATATCTGCCCTGAATACTGCCACTGGATTTACTGACTTCTAGATGTACGGTTTTTTTATTTGCAAGCCTTGCTAGGGGAAAAAAAGACATGGTTCTAGGAATCTCATAAGAAACCACGTACCCAGGAAATTTTCAGCTCAGTTTTGTAGCTGTAGTGTATCGTGTCTGTATAAGGTTGAAGAGTTTATCTGAAATGAGCTTCTGAACCTTTCAAGGTTTCTAACATAGTTTTGGTACAAAACACATTTTCCTTTGTCACAATCTGCAATGTGGAAATACCCTCTCAGTGAACCAATATCAAATGTGACAGTCACTCTGGTATTAGCAAAACATTTATTTTTTTCTAAAATTCCATCAATCAAAATATGAAGGTTAGGGGATTTGATGGGCTGTACCTGTATGCCAGTGTGCTTATGGATTTTTGTCAATAAGGAATACTCACAAACGTGAGTCACTGTGTGGCACATACATGTGTTCTTTTTGTAAAGCAAAATTATTTAACTCTTTAATAAAGACACTCTGCTTTTTAAATTTTATTTTACGTTTTCCTCCACTAACTCAGAATGCTGCTGCCTTTAGAATAAAAAAAGAGGATGTTAGTTTATTGTAAAGTCAACTTCATGCTCAAATTACATGTTCTATTGGAAGATGTGGTGAAGATATAAAATTATGGGGAAAATGGTGATTGGAAAAATAATTATGTATTTATTTAAAAATGATAAGCATTTTAGTTTGAAATAATTTCAGATTTGCAGAAGAATGACCAAGACAACATATGGCTTCCATTCAGCTTCTTCTAATGTTAACATCTTATATATAGTGTATGTATCAAAACAGAGATTTTGTTACAATACTGAACTCCAAATTTAATTTGAATCCCAACACTTTTCCCACCAATGTCCTTTTTTTTTTTTTTTTCTATTACTGGATCCAATCCAGGATACCATGTTGCAACTTGTCCTTTTGTTTCCTAATCTGAGTTTCTTAACATTTTCATGTTTTTTTTTTTTATGATATATTTTTGAAGAATACTGGCCAGGTATTTTGTGGAGTATCCTACAAAAGGGTTTGTCTGATGCTTTTCTGTGATTATATTAGGATTATAGATTTGGGGATGAAGACTACAGAGGTGAAGTACCATTGTTATCACATTATATCAAGGAGTCCGTGATATCAACATGACATTAATGGTGATGTTGAAGTTGATTAATTGGGTAAGGCAGTGTTTGCTAGTACTCTCTAAAGTAGTTACTACAATTTTTTTCAGTTATGTAATAACTTTTATTACATATTCTAAAGAAGTAGTAAGGCACAATGTTCATTTACACAAATACAGCAGTCAGCACCAGGTAACTAAGAAACACAAATGACAATTTTAGAACAGAACTCACCTGCAAAATATGAAAGGCCTGTCCTGCTGCTACGAGTGCAGACAAGCCACCCATACTCTTTTCTTTGAATGTGAGCCACTAAATTTATCCCATACTGCTGAAGGGAGGAGAGGTATTAAATAAATTTCACCTCCTGAATGAAAGAGTATCAGGATATATTATTTTGAATCCTTCTGTAAGAATGAGTTGTCCCTTCCCATTTATTTTTTATTAAATAGTTTCATATAAATATGGAATCACATCTATTTATTCCTTAATTTATTATAGAATACTATTGCTACTTATTTTGTTCAAATAGTGAGACGTCTTTCATGCTGGCTCCTGTGTACTTTTGAGGTATCCCACATCTGTTGTTTTCTTTATTTTACGAAAATATATCTGACATAACATTGCGTAAGTTTTAGGTATACAGCATGTTAATTTAAATTGTTTATATACTGCCGTATGATTGCCATTGTAGCATTATATAACATCTTTATCATATCATATAATTACCATTTCTTTTTTGTGGTGGCGATAGTTAAGATATAGTCTCTTAGCAAGTTTGATGTTTATAATACAATATTGATATCTATAATCACTACACTATTAATTAGACCTCCAGAAGGTGTTTTTTTTTATTTTGTTTTTATCTTTGTTTTATCTATTAATTGCAAATTTGTACCCTTAAACAACATCTCTCCTATCATCCACCAGTCCTTGGTGACCACTGTTTCACTCTCTGTCATTAGTTTTTTTTTTATTCCATGTGTAAGTGATATCATACAGTATTTGTCTTTGTCTGACTTACTTCACTAAGTATAATGTTTTTAAGATCCATCAGTGTTGTTGCAAATAACAAGATTTCCTTCTTTCTCATGGCTGAATATTATTTTATTGTGTGTATACACACCTCACATCTTTTTTATCCATTCATCTGTTGATGGACACATGTTATTTCTATATGTTGGCTATTGTGAATAATGCTACAATAAACATGTGAGTGCAGATATCTTCTCAAAATCCTGTTTTCATTTCGTTTGGTATGCACCCAGAAATGGAATTATTAGATCATATGGTACTCCTATTTTTAATTAAATACTGCCATATTATTTTCCTTATTAGTTGTACTAATTTACGTTCCCACCAACAGTGTGTAAGAATTCCCATTTTTCCATATCCCTTGTCATTACATGTTAAGTCTTCTTGATGATATTCTAACAGTTGCAAGGTGATATCTTATTGTGGTTTTGCTTAGTTTTTCCCTAATTTATTAGTAAGTTTGAACATCTACATGTAACTGTTGCTCATCTGTGTGTCTTCTGAAAAGTGTTTGTTTAGTTCCTGTGTCCATTTTTTAATCATGTTGTTTATTTTTTGTTATTGAGTTGTATGAGTTCTGTTTTTTGTTTTGTTTTATTTTGTATTTTATTAATTTTTTAATATGAAATTTATTGTCAAATTGGTTTCCATACAATACCCAGTGCTCATCCCAACAGTTGCCCTCCTCAATACCCATCACCTACCTCCCCCCCCTCCCACCCCACAACAACCCTCAGTATATTCTCAGTTTTTAAGAGCCTCTTATGGTTTCGCTCCCTCCCTCTCTAACTTTTTTTTCTTCCCCTCCCCCATGGTCTTCTGTTAAGTTTCTCAGGATCCACATAAGAGTGAAAACATTTGGTATCTGTCTTTCTCTGTATGAATTATTTCACTTAGCATAACACTCTCCAGTTCCATCCACGTTGCTACAAAAGATCATATTTCATTCTTTCTCATTGTGAAGTAGTATTCCATTGTATATATAGACCACAATTTCTTTATCCATTCATCAGTTGATGGACATTTAGGCTCTTTCCATAGTTTGGCTATTGTTGAAAGTGCTGCTATAAACATTGGGGTACAAGTGCCCCTATGCATCAGCATTCCTGTATCCCTTGGGTAAATTCCTGCACTGCTATTGCTGGGTCATAGGGTAGATCTATTTTTAATCTTTTGAGGAACCTCCACACTGTTTTCCAGAGTGGCTGCGCCAGTTTGCATTCCCACCAACAGTGCAAGAGGGTTCCCGTTTCTCCACATCCTCGCCAGCATCCATAGTCTCCTGATTTGTTCATTTTAGCCACTCTGACTGGTGTGAGGTGATATCTCAGTGTGGTTTTGATTTGTATTTCCCTGATGAGAAGCGATGTTGAGCATCTTTTCATGTGCCTGTTGGCCATCTGGATGTCTTCTTTAGAGAAGTGTCTATTCATGGTTTCTGCCCATTTCTTCACTATATCATTTGTTTTTTGGGTGTGGAGTTGGTGAGTTCTTTATAGATTTTAGATATAGCCCTTTGTCCAGTATGTCGCTTGCAAATATCTTTTCCCATTCCATCGGATGCCTTTTAGTTTTGATGATTGTTTCCTTCGCAGTACAGAAGCTTTTTATCTTCATGAGGTCCCAAAAGTTCACTTTTGCTTTTAATTCCCTTGCCTTTGGGGATGTGTCAAGTAAGAAATTGTTGTGGTTGACGTCAGAGAGGTTTTTTCCTGCTTTCTTCTCTAGGGTTTTGATGGTTTGCTGTCTCACATTCAGGTCCTTTATCCATTTTGAGTTTATTTTGTGAATGGTGTAAGAAAGTGGTCTAGTTTCATTCTTCTGCATGTTGCTGTCCAGTTCTCCCAGCACCATTTGTTAAGGAGACTGTCTTTTTTCCATTGGATATTCTTTTCTGCTTTGGCAAAGATGAGTTGGCCATACTTTGTGGGTCCAATTCTGGAGTCTCTATTCTATTGGTCTATGTGTCTGTTTTTGTGTCTATACCATGCTGTCTTGATGATTATAGCTTTGTAGTAGAGGCTAAAGTCTGGGATGGTGATGCCTCCTGCTTGGGTCTTCTTCTTCAAAATTACTTTGGCTATTCGGGGTCTTTTGTGGTTCCATACAAATTTTTGGATTGCTTGTTCTAGCTTCAAGAAGAATGCTGATGCAATTTTGATTGGTATTGCATTGAATGTATAGATTGCTTTGGGTAGTATTGACATTTTAACAATATTTATTCTTCTAATCCATGAGCATGGGATGCTTTTCCATTTCTTTGTATCTTCTTTGATTTCCTTCATAAGCTTTCTATAGTTTTCAGCATACACATCTTTTGCATCTTTGGTTAGATTTATTCCTAGGTATTTTATGATTCTTGGTGCAGTTGTAAATGGGATCAGTTTCTTTATTTGTCTTTCTGTTGCTTCACTATTAATGTATAAGAATGCAACTGATTTCTGTACATTAATTTTGTATCCTGCGAATTTGCTGAATTGATGTATCAGTTCTAGCAGACTTTTGGTGGAGTCTATCGGGTTTTCCATGTATAACATCATGTCATATCCAAAGAGTGAAAGCTTGAGTTCATCTTTGCCAATTTTGATGCCTTTGATTTCCTTTTGTTGTCTGATTGCTGATGCTAGAACTTCCAACACTATGTTAGACAACAGGAGACAACACATCCCTGTTGAGTTCCTGATCTCAGGGGGAAAGTTTTTCCCCATTGAGGATGATGTTAGTTGTGTACGTTTCATAAATGGCTTTTATGATGTTTAAGTATGTTCCTTCTATCCCAACTTTCTTGAGGGCTTTTATTAAGAAAGGATGCTGAATTTTGTCAAATGCTTTTTCTGCATTGATTGACAGGATCATATAGTTTTTATCTTTTCTTTTATTGTGATGTATCACAATGATTGATTTGAGAATGTTGAACCAGCCCTGCATCCCAGGAATGAATCCCACTTGATAATGATGAATAATTCTTTTTATATGCTGTTGGATTTGATTTGCTAGTATCTTGTTGAGAAATTTTGCATCCATATTTATCAGGGATATTGACCTGTAGTTCTCCTTTTTTGCTGGGTCTCTGTCTGTTTTAGGAATCAAAGTAATGCAGGCTTCATAGAATGAGTCTGGAAGTTTTCCTTCCCTTTCAATTTTTTTGGAACATCTTGAGAAGCATAGGTATTATCTCTGTTTTAAATGTCTGGTAGAATTCCCCAGAGAAGCCATCTGGTCCTGGACTCTTATTTGTTGGGAGATTTTTGATAAGTGATTCAATTTCTTCACTGGTTATGAGTCTGTTCAAGTTTTCTATTTTTCCAGGCTTGAGTTTTGGAAGTGTGTGGGTGCTTATGAATTTGTCCCTTTCTTCCACGTTGTCCAGTTTGTTGGCATATAGTTTTTCATACTATTCCCTGATAATTGTTTGTATTTCTGAGGGATTGGTTGCAATAATTCAATTTTCATTCATGATTTTATCTATTTGAGTCCTCTCCCTTTTCTTTTTGAGAAGCCTTTTAGAGGTTTATCAATTTTGTTTATTTTTTCAAAAAAACAACTCTTGTTTTCATTGATCTGCTCTACTGTTTTTTTTTAGATTCTATATTGCTTATTTCTGCTCTGATCTTTATTATTTTTCTTCTTCTGCTGGGTTTGGGGTGTATTTGCTGTTCTGCTTCTATTTCCTTTAGGTGTGCTGTTAGACTTTGTATTTGGGATTTTTCTTGTTTCTTGAGATAGGCCTGGATTGCAATGTATTTTCCTCTGAGGACTGCCTTCTCTGTATCCCAAAGTGTTTGGATTGTTGTATGTTCATTTTCATTTGTTTCCATATATTTTTTAATTTCTTCTCTAATTTTCTGGTTGACCCACTCATTCTTTAGTAGGGTGTTCTTTAACCTCCATGCCTTTGGAGGTTTTCCAGACTTTTTCCTGTGGTTGATTCAAGTTTCATAGCATTATGGTCTGAAAGTGTGCATGGTATGATCTCAATTCTTTCATACTTCTGAAGGGCTGTTTGTGACCCAGTATGTGATCTATCTTGGAGAATGTTCTATGTGCATGCGAGAAGACAGTATATTCTGTTGCTTTGGGATGCCGAGTTCTAAATATATCTGTCAAGTCCATCTGATCCAATGTATCATTCAGGGCCCTTGTTTCTTTATTGATCCTGTGTCTAGATGATCTGTCCATTGCTGTAAGTGGGGTATTAATGTCCCCTGCAATTACCACATTCTTATCAATAAGGTTGCTTATGTTCATGATTAATTGTTTTATATATTTGGGAGCTCCCGTGTTCGGCGCATAGACATTTATAATTGTTAGCTCTTCCTGGTGGATAGACCCTGTAATTATTATATAATGCCCTTCTTCATCTCTTGTTACAGCCTTAATTTAAAGTCTAGTTTGTCTCATATAATTATGGCTACTCCAGCTTTCTTTTGATTTCCAGTAGCATGATAGATAGTTCTCCACCCCCTCACTTTCAATCTGAAGGTGTCTTCAGGTCTAAAATGAGTCTCTTGTAAATAGCCAAATTATGGAAAGAGCCTAAATGTCCATCAACTGATGAATGGATAAAGGAATTGTGGTTTATATACACAATGGAATTCTACATGGCAATGAGAAAGAATGAAATATGGCCTTTGTAGCAACATGGATGGAACTGGAGAGTGTGATGCTAAGTGAAATAAGCCATACAGAGAAAGACAGATACCATATGTTCAATCTTATGTGGATCCTGAGAAACTTAACAGAAACCCATGGGGGAGGGGAAGGAAAAAAAAAAAGAGGTTAGAGTGGGGAGAGCCAAAGCATAAGAGACTCTTAAAAACTGAGAACAACTGAGGGTTGATGGGGGGTGGGAGGGAGGGGAGGGTGGGTGATGGGTATTGAGGAGGGCACTTGTTGGGATGAGCACTGGGCGTTGTATGGAAACCAATTTGACAATAAATTTCATATATTGAAAAATAAAATAAAATGAGTCTCTCATAGATAGCAAGTAGATGGGTCTTGTGTTTTTATCCATTCTGGTACCCTATGTCTTTTGGTTGGAGCATTGAGTCCATTTGCATTCAGTGTTATTATTGAAAGATGTGGATTTAGAGTAATTGTGATGTCTGTAGGTTTCATGCTTCCAGTGATGTCTCTGGTATTTGTGGTCCTTGCAACATTTCACTCACAGAATCTCCCTTAGTATCTCTTGTAGGGCTGGTTTAGTGGTGATGAATTCCTTTAGTTTTTGTTTGTTTGGGAAAAACTTTATTTCTCCTTCTTTTCTGAATGACAGACTTGCTGGATAAAGGCTTCTTGGGTACATATTTTTTTCTGCTCATCACACTGAAGATTTCCTGCCATTCCTTTCTGGTCTGCCTATCCTTTCAGTAGATAGGTCTGCCACTAGTCTTATGGGTCTTCCTTTGTAAGTTACAGCCTGTTTATCCCTAGCTGCTTTCAGAATTTTCTCTTTATCCTTGTATTTTTCCAGTTTCACTATGATATGTCATGCAGAAGATCAATTCAAGTTACGTCTGAAGGGGGTTCTCTGTGCCTCTTGGATTTAAATGCCTTTTTCCTTCCCCAGATGAGGGAAATTCTCACCTATGATTTGTTCAATTACACCTTCAGCCCCTTTCTCTCTCTCTCTTCTTCTTCTGGAATTCCTATGATATGGATGTAGTTCCGTTTGATTGCAATACTTAGCTGTCAATTCTCCCCTCATACTCCCAGATTTTTTTATCTTTTTCTCAGCTTCCTCTTTTTCCATAATTTTATCTTCTAATTCACCTATTCTCTTCTCTGCCTCTTCAATCCATGCTATGGCCACCTCCATTTTATTTTGCACTTCATTTATAGCATTATTTAGCTTCTCGTGACTATTTCTTAGTCCCTTGGTCTCTGTAGCAGTAGATTCTCTGCTGTCGTTTATACTTTTTTCAAGCCCAGCGATTAATTTTATGACTATTATTCTAAATTCTTGTTCCATTATATTGCTTACCTCGTTTTTGATCAATTCATTAGCTGTCGCTACTTCCTGGAGTTTCTTTTGAGGAGAATTCTTCTGTTTTGTCATCTTGGGTAGTCCCTGCAGTGGCTCCCAACTGCAGGGCACTTCCCCTGTACTGTCTGGAGTAACTTGTATGGTGGGCGGGCCACAGTCAGACCCGATGTCTGCCCCCAGCCCACCGCTGGGGCCACAGTCAGACTAGTGTATACCTTGAGTTGTATGAGTTCTTTATGTTTTACATATATTTTCTCTTATTCAGTAGGTTTTTTTTTTTTTACTTTTTTTGTTGTTTCTGTCACTGTGCAGAAGCTTTTTAGTTTGAAATAGTCCAACATGTTAATTTTTGCTTTTGCTCTTTGTGCTCTTGATGTCGGATCTAAAAAATCATTGCTAAGACCAATATCGAGATGTGTTTTCTTGCTTTATGTTTCAGGTTCATCTTTTTTTTCCTTGCCTCATGTTCTAATTCATTTTAATGGAAAATAGTGTTTGGAAATCAAGATCTGAGGATGGGTTGATTCATTGCTATTGGGGTATCATTGCTTCTGAGCCCACTCAGCTGTCAGATTAAACAAATATAAATGTATAGTAATGTGTGCACATACACTCAAACATCTACATCTGCCTGTATCTATCTATCCTCTATCACTCTATTAATCTATCATCTATTGTAAAATCAACATGACTTCATATAGCTACTTGAATCCAACACCATGAGATTCATTCTAGTCTTCCCCCTCTTTTGTAAATTTGTGCTCTGACAGTGAAAAAACTAGTTCCCATTATCTATAATTTATATAGTTATTTGTTCAATCTTGGATATATATAAAGTAATTTCAGAGTTGGTAACCATTACTCCTATGTGGAAAAAATTAGAAACTAGGATATAGGTTCGTACACAATTTTGTTGAGAGCTATATTTACATTTTACATTTTAAAATGTAAGACCATTTTTACCTTGCTGGCCATATAAAAACAGGTGGTAGCCAGATTTTGCTCACAAGTTGGTTTGATAGCCCATATAATAGTTACAGAATTTATGTATAATTTTTGTTAGCTATCCAAAACATAATTTTCCATACTACTTCTGACCGGCTTTTGACCCCACCCTTTCAATGAGATTATATCATACATTTCTATCAGTTTATTTTTAAGTTCCCCAATTAGATTTTCTAGTTCGTACTTCCAGCATAATCAACATCATAAAATTGATCTATTTTGTTTCATTAATTATTTTATAACTCCTTTAAATATGTAAAATATATAATTTATGAATTAAAAAACATAAGTAAATATGTAAAATATATAATTTAAAAATTTACAAAACATAAAAAGTATTTGTTTCTCACTACTAAGGTTGCAATAAAAGGATTGTCTCAGTGTAAATGCCATTATAGTGGTATAAATAATCATTTAAGGGAAAAAAAAATTCCATGCCTCATTTATTCCTCATGTCTAGATTCTAAAAAGCAGAAGGAATTATTTTGAGATTCTGAGACTTTGTCGTTTTTTTTTGCTGGTGTCGTTTTTTTTTTTCCAAGATATAATTGACCTATAACATTGCATAAGTTTAAGGTGTTCAGCATGTTGGTTACCAGGGGCTGGGGGTGGGGACACTCAATTGATATCTAAGTGTACCAATTTGTAACTAGTAGAGAAATTGCCATTTTACATTGTTGTAGGCAGAATTCTAAGATGTCCCTGGAGATTTTCCAATCCTGATATCTACTTCCTGTATAATCTCCAGAAAAGTGACTATAGTAGATTTTATTACCATGGTTGTATTATATGTCCCAGTTGACCTTAAGTTAGAAAGATTATATGGGGAGGTCTGACTTAATTTCATGAGCTCTTTAAAAGCTGAAAGTTTTCTGTAGCTGGCTACAGAAAAAGGCAGTGATTTGAAGTACAAGATAGATCTGATGCACCCTTGGTGGCTTGATGGTGAAATTGCTACATAGTAAGGTAAAGGAGACTTCAGCTGTAAGGAACTGAATTCTGCCAAAAACAGAAACAAGCTTGGAAGTGGATTTTTCCACACGAGAACATTGATTTCAGACTTGTGATACATAGAGCAGATAATCCCAGCATTCTATGTTGAAATTCTGACTAGTAGACCTCCAAGCTAAAAAAAAAAAAATCTAATTTTTAGTTCCTCTGTTACTTATAGAATTTGTTATGCATAGATATAAAAATAATGGTGGCATTATATGTGGCATAAAAATAGATACCCAAGGTACTTTTAATGCCTAAGGTAATTTCTTAACTATTCTGAAAATCTGAGTATACTATACAAATTAGAAATCTGTTGTTTTCTTTTTTAGAAAATTGATAAACCTCAAAATCTGATTCAATTTACTAAAGAATGTAGAACTAATCACGTTAGGTCAAAGAAGACAATGCAATTGGACTACTTTTAAAGTGCTCTATAACCAATGTAACATATCACATTGTTCTTAATGAGGATATATTTGTCATTATATATTCATTTTTCCCATTTTAATAATTTAACCACGCTGCTAAATTTTGGAGAACATGATTTAAAAGAATTCATAATCTCTCAGTTTTAGAACTAATATACTGGCAAGTTTGTTATTTTTCTATAAAGTCTTTGGCCCTCAATAGTTAAGATCATTCATGCTGTAGCTGAAAGCCAATGAACTATAAAGTGTTTTGAGATAAAAATAAATATTTGAGAACCTATTTTACAATGAAAATAATCTGCAATGATCTTTTTTGCCCATCTTAAATCTGAAGTCATAAGAAGTACCAGCTTAAACTCATTTTTAAACTTTTAACTTGTGTGTCACAGTTTGATTCTCTGTTCCTTTTCAATAGAAGTAACTCTCCAACCTGAAGGAGGGGGAATTTTAGGACTGAGTGTAATGGAGAAATAAATTTTCTATCATAAAATAGTAACATGGTAATCCCATGCTTATTTTGTTGAGTATGTACATAATTACTAAGGACTTTCATGTTATTTAAGGAATTTTAAGTGCTTACTACAGCCTTATAAGGTATCACGGTGGATCATATTTCTAGAGACAGTAACAACAATACTTTCTCTTCCACAAGTCCTGTTACCCTATGATTTTGCTACTCCTCCATTCAGAGTTATGGTCTGTTTACTTTCCTCTTGAATCTGGGCTGGCCCTATGATTACGTTGACCATAAAATGTGGCAGAAGTGATGTTCTAGGTGTCTGGAAGCTTCATATTTTATGTTCTGGGAGAAGTCAGCCACTACAGCACAATTTCTACTATCCTTGAGACCACCATGCTTTAAGAATGTAAAACTGTCCATGAAAAGGAACTGTATGGAAATAAGGGATATGTATGACCAGTCTCCAGTTACATAAAGAGGCGTTGATTATAAGAATGAAAATGCCATTTGGGGCAGTCCAGCCTTCACAGAAACCATCTGGGGTAGCCACTCTTGTGGAGGTGAACCATTTTCTGCAGCCTCTGCTCCAGTCAAAGAATTGTGAACAAATGACTTATGGATGTGGTTTTGAGCTGCTATCTTTTGGCACATAGGAGCAGCAGTGACTATAAGCTCTGATTTATTCCATTTTTCTCTGGATGAATTCTCTATGCTCTTATTTAACAAAACTTTCCACCTGTGACTATGAGTCATATCCCCCAACAAATGATAGACCATTTTTTTCTCTCCACTTTCTCCACTTTCATCGTCAATATTTTCCCTTTCTAGTAGATAATTCTTAGCATATAAATATACCTCTATTCTCCCATTACCTATACCTGTGTCCTTGGAGATATTAAGACTCACACACTTACATCACTAGACCAGATCTCTCGTTTGAATATCCATCTTTCTGCTTGCCGTGTATGCTTCAGCATTCAGCAGATATCTAAAACTTAACATGTCCAGAGGCCCCTGGATGGCTCATTTGGTTAAGCCTCTGACTCTTGATTTTGGCTGAGGTTGTGATCCCAGCATCATGGGATTGAGCACTACCTCCCCACCCATGTCACATTCTGCACTGAGTGTGGATCCTGCTTGAGACACTCTCTCTCTCTCTCTCTCTCTCTCTCTTTCTCTCTCTCTCTCTCTCTCTCCCCCTCTCCCCCCCTTCCTCTCTCCCCTACTTTGTCTCTAAAATAATAATAATAATAATAATAAAAGTTAACGTGTCCAAATATAAACACCTTTCTCTTGAAATTGCTCAATTTTTCTGTTCGTTCTCTTTTGCCAAAACTTTTTTTATCCTTTACTTCTCTCTTTCTTCTCCTTTATACTCAGCCAGTAAAGCCTATTATTTCTACTTCTTACCACCCTCACACTTATCCAAGCCACTCTTCTCTAGACTGAAACAGTTTATCTCCTAACTAGTCTGTTTCCCTATATGGATCCCTAACATCTACTCTATACCTAGCACTTAGAATGAACTATAAAAAAAATAAGTCAGTTCATATTTCTTTCTGTTTAAAACACTAACATTTTCCCCTTTTCCCTTAGAAATAAAACCAAAGAACTTATAATGGCTTCTAAGGCCTTACATGTTCTGTCCCCACATTACTTCTGTGACAAATCTTACAATTTCCTCCCTAGCTTACTCTGCTGTAGCTACACTGCCTCCCTGCTGGTCCTCGATAAGCCTTACACACTCATCTTAGAAACTTTGAATTTAGTGTTTCCTTGGTCTACAATGATTTTTACCCTGGTTTTCCATAGAGGAAAACAATGTATGAGCAAACACATCTAACTTTCTTTCAAATGTTATCTCAGCGAGTCTTTCTATTATCTTCCTATTTAAGATTGACTCTCCCCCCCACAGCAGCTTTCCTATCTCCTCTACCTCATTCATTTTTCTGCACAACATACATCACATGTGTGTGTGTGTGTGTGGCTTATTTATTTATTTTTTAAAGATTATTTTTTTTTATTTTTTAATATTTATTTATTTTTGAGAGAGAGAGGCAGAGCATGAGCAGGGCAGGGGCAGAGGGAGAGGGAGACACAGAATCTAAAGCAGGCTCCAGGCTCTGAGCTGTCAGCACAGAGCCCGACGCGGGGTTCGAACTCACGAGCCGTGAGATCATGACCTGAGCCGAAGCTGGATGCTTAACCGACTGAGCCACCCAGGCGCCCCTGGCTTATTTATTTTATAATCAACAGACTTCATTAATTAGAATGCATCTCTATGAAAGTAGGATTTCTTTTGGTTTGTTTGATCACTTCTGAATTCCTAGAATTAAAAATCATGCCTGATACAAAGAGGCGCACAGTAAGTATATAATGAACTAATGAACGAATACAATAAAACTGTCAGCATAAGAAAACTTCAGGGTATTTGATAAGAAACAAAAAGATCAAAATGTAGGTGAAGCCACCTGAAATTTTAAAGGTTTAAATCCTGTAGTAAGCCTTTTATTTTTCTGAAAAAAAATACGCATTGGTTTTGAAGATCTGATTACTGGTCTAAATTTGTTGACTGAATGTATAAGATACAGGCTTTACTTGGGAAGCTGTTTTCTCACAGAAGTAATTTTTCCTAACATTTTTTCTGACAATATTGGAAATGATTCATGATACATCATATGTACGTCTGTTTTTTGTTTTGTGTGTGTGTGGAAGACATACCTTCATAGGCAACTAAACATAAAATCAGTATTTTTTAATATATGACCAGAAAATGCCTAAATCGAATTGTTATTTTTATTTATTTTTAAAGGATTTATTTATTTTGAATGGGGGAGAGTGACAGAGGGGAAGGGGCAGAGAGAGAGAGAGAGAGAGAGAGAGAGAGAGAATCCCAAGCAGGTTCCATGCTGTCAGCACAGAGTCCAATGCGGGGCTCCATCCCAGGAACTATGAGACCATGACCGGAGCCAAAATCAAGAGTCGGATGCTTAACTGACTGAGCCAGCCAAGTGCTCCTCAAATAGTTATTTTTTTTTAAAAAAATTAATCTTTATTTATCTCTGAAGGAGAGGGAGGGGACAGAGAGAGAGAGAGAGGGAGACACAGAATCTGAAACAGGCTCCAGGCTCTGAGCTGTCAGCAGACAGCCCAATGCAGGTCTTGAACTCAAGAACCATGAGATCATGACCTGGGCTGAAGTCAGACACTTGGCCAACTGAACCACCCACATGTCCCTCAAATTGTTATTTTAAGATAATTTTTAACAGTCTTATAACACCTCAAAACAAATTAATAGGGTTTTCATGGTAATTTTCCCATGACTTTTATAAAAGGATTTCAGTGATTTCAAGTTAGATAATGATTAAAGAAGAAAAAATCCTTCCTTAATTAGCAGCCTTGACATGTCAAGTAGTTTTTAGAGCATATGATCAACAATTTTCACTATTGTACGTATTAGTATGTGTTACAAGATGCTATATTATAGACTAGTGTCTAAATTATAAACAAAAACAATAGCAATATTATCATTATTAGATGGTTTTAAAGAGTTAGTCTTCATCAGTGATTTACACCCATAGGTTCTTGGTATTTTGCATACATTTTGTCTAACATTTTTAACCTTATTTATATGTATTACTAGTCCCATTTTATAGATGAGAAAAGTAGACACCAATTTTATGTAACTTGTCCAATATTATACATCTAATTAGTTACTGAATTAGGTCTGATTCTAAATCAAGTGTTTTGGGTACATCTTTACCATTTGGATCACATTTTCCAAATTACTAGTAATTCCTACTCCCCCCCCACCCCTTTATCATCTTATCTTGCTATATTGTGTTAATGTCTATAAGCCTCCTGATCCCCCCCTTTTTTTGAGCAAGATGCAAAATAAGTAGCCCAAAAAAGTGCATTAGTGAATTAATGGCAGTATTAGATAGCCATTTAACAAAGTTAATGTACTGTGAAGTTTTTTGAACTGGCTCCTAGTAATTGTTAAATCTTATAAGCTAGACTTCTAAAGAGATATGAATTCAAATTCAGTTGTCTTTCTGCATGTTCATATTTTTACAGTCTCCACCCCTCATCCCACTACTGTGATCAGATAGAATTTTTTTTTTTTAATTTCAGCCATTGTGTTTCTCAGTTCTTGAGTTTTTGTATATATTTTTTGCTGTCTCTGTTCTCTCTGTTAAGATTCCCATCTATTTATTCATTGTGACCATATTTTATCTTACTTAATTTAAACTACTTGTCACTGCTACTTTCAAAACTTTTCCTGCTAGTTATCTTATCCAATTTTCTCCTCCTTCACAGTGTCTAAAATCCATTATCTCTTCTTGAATTACTATAATAGCCTCCTAATTATTCTTCTTGATTCCATTTTCACTCATGAACAATTTATTCTTCACAAAATAACCAGAGTATTATTTTAAATAAAACAATAACACTTACTGTCTTACTTAAAGCCCTTCAATGGGATTCCATTGCATTTAACAAAATTAAACTCATTATTTGGTCTATAAGACCATACCTGTTCTATTACAAGCCTACCTTTTGGTCCACATCACCTGCAAATCTTGCAAGTCTTTTTCTTTTTTCTTTTTCTTTTCTTGTTTAGCGACAAACCAGTGGCCTCCGTCAGAACTGGATTTCTTTCTCCTTCTAGAACACACAAAGCATGTTCCAGGTTTTGGGTTATTACACTAGCTAAAACTTTCTGCCAGAATAACACTTTAGCCATTATCATTACGCAATTCATTCTTTCTTGACTAAGTTATTAATGAAAATATCATGTTCTCCAAAGCACTTCTTACTGCCTCATACTTCCTCATTTATTAGTCTATTTGTTTATGGTTTCCACCACTAGAACACAAGCACCAAGAGAGCAGTGGATATTATTTTATTCACACTGTTGTATCTGCAAAGGATGTAAGAGTACTTAACATGTTGTAGGCACATAGTAAATAATTCCTGAATAAGACGATGGATGAGGGACTACCTCAATTATTATAGAAAATCCTGGATATCTGTTTATAGGAAGAGACACTTCTAGCATTTCAAATTAGAAAAATTTGCCCAACTTTTCTTGTAAATACTTAATGAACTGGAAAAGAGTTCTCCTGACAAGAATAACATAATAATTGGAAGATCACATTATGTGGGAAGAGAAAAGTTTGGCTTGGAAACCCCAGGTACAACACTATGTGCATGAGGTAATGTTTCTTAATAAAGCTTGTGTTAAGACTGGAAGCCTCTCTCTACTTGGTGCTCTAACAGTCTTCTTCTGAAAACAATTTCTGGGTATGAGGTTATAAAGCAAAAAGAGACATAAACCTTAGGCTGAAGGGTGGAATTATCTGCTGTCTAACCAGGGACCTCAACTGTTACTGGACAGAGAACCATTCTGAACTCAGGTTTGGCAGCTTACTGCTCAAAAATTAATACTCAAGAGACAAATGATCGTGGGGAAAGGAAAAGTTGCTTTATTCAGGAAGCCAGCAACCTGGGAAGATGGTGGACTGACATCTAAAGACAGTCTTCCCAGTCCAGGCAAAGCCAGAGGGTTTTCAAGGGGAAGGCCTGGGAAATGGTGGAGGCTGAATGCAGGAGGAGCTGGTGCTCAAGTGGTTAATCATATGCCGACAAGACCCTGAACAGACCTACTGGCATTAGTGGCAGCTATTTTCAAATGTGGTCAGGCCTTATCTTCTGGGAAACTCTGGTCATCTGTTCCTCAAGGCCAGATGTCTGTAAAATCTCAAGGAAAGTAGGTTAGTTCTGCTACAAACCAAGGGACTTAGGTCAGCAAGCAAGGGTGCATAAGCTTAAAGAAAGTTAACCCTTAGGACTGGTGGGAATGCTGCTACACATTCAGCCAGGGAATACTTGCTCCACTGGACAAGCATCTACTGCACTGTACGTGATCAATGCCCATTAGCAACTCCTGGTGATAGTGACCAAACACTGAGATTGACTGTGGAATTGTCACTCTGCTTGATATTTGAAAACATTACTGAATATTTTGGATTGAATAAGCCATGTTCGGGGTTGTTAAATGATTGCAGGTAAGGGTAGTCTCAAGAGAAAAATAATGGATTTCTTCCTAGTAAGATCAGAAGGAGGTCAATGTGATTAAGTGGAATAATATGGCTCTATTTGTATCCTAAACTACAAAGTTGGGTTAGGTAAAACATTCTTCAAATGTGTTTTCATGTGTTTGCTATCCATATAGTCACTCTCATGAGTGACTCATGGCCTACTTTCTGTAGGCCAGCAAGCATAATATGCAAGCTTTCTGAATTACTGACATGACCGACACATGTGATATTCTTCTACGATGTGTATTTTTTCCTTTTTTTACTCTGATTTATCAGATTCTCTCTCAACACACTCATAATTTGGGGATTGTTTCACAATTTAGCAAATATTTATTTCCAGCCAACTATTCTTAATGCCATCATCTCACGTGTTTGAAATTAGTTGTATGTATCCCTGCCCCCATTTATTTATTTATTTATTTATTTTTAAATGTTTTTATTTATTTTTGAGACAAAGAGAGAGACAGAGCATGAGCAGGGGAGGGGCAGAGGGAGGGAGGCACAGAATCGGAAGCATGCTCCAGGCTCTGAGCTATCAGCACAGAGCCCGACACGGGGCTGGAACTCACAGACTGTGAGATCATGACCTGGGCTGCAGTCGGATGCTTAACCTACTGAACCACCCAGGCGCCCCTCTCTGCCCCCATTTAAACCCATTTGGTTTTGGTTTAAACCCAAGACTAAATCTTTGTTTAAGATCCATTGAATCATAACCTATAAAGCTTTAATATTATAACATTTATAATTGTAAGCCTTAATAATGATCAATACATATGTTTTATTTATGTATTCTCATAGTTGACTGTAACACAATTAACAATTATATTCTGAGATACGACAAAATAAAATTTACAGTCAAAGCTACAAGAAAGCAGAACATAGCTTTTAGCTAATATCTCAGAAGTTTGTTTTCTTATATGTTACAGTGATGGAGAAAGTATGGAGTTTTTTCTTTTGAATACAAAGCACATGTATTGATCACAGGAAATTATAGATAGGTATAAGATGAAAATAAGGTAAGTTTATTGAAGCATTGAAAGTTGTAATATAGTGTTCTCATGAACATTTTATATGCAAAAATAAATTATTATTAACTCAGTTTTGCTGTGAGACTGAACCAGTGGTTTATTCAGCATAAAATACCTTCCTAGAACTTAGTGACCTAAAATAACAGTCATTTGTTATTATTCTCATGCCTAAGGGTTAGTCATGGCTCCTCTAATCTAGATTTGGCTCAGTTAATTTTGATTTAACTAATCTATGTATCCGAATGTGATGTAGTTTCAATTATAGGCTAGGCTTTGGAGGAAAAGCTTAGTTTGGGTAGCTGTGTTCTAGTATCTCATTCCTCCTGAGATCTGTAAGCTAGTTAGTTCTACAAGGTCTTTTTAAGAGAGCTGGTGTTATATAACTAACATCTCATTGACGCAAACAAGCCACATGTGGCTGCCAAGGAGCAAAGAATTATGCTTTTCCCCCATAGGAAGTTACCACAAAGGTTCATGGTAAAGAGAATGGATTTAGAGAAAAATTTGATCATTAATGCAATCTACCAGAGGGGGGAAATGTAATAATGGACCTTGTACTATGTGATATGAAGAGAAAAATGCCAATGAAGACATTTTGCAGTTTAAAAAGAAATTGAAGAAAAATATTAAAGTGAGATACAAATAAAAAACAAAAACAAAGATATATTGGTCTTCAGCTAGACACCAATAAATGCTGTTGAATGTGAAACATAGACAAACCATTATTATTGTTATTATTGTCAACAGTGTTATGTAACACACCTGTAGGGAACAATTTTTCCTTCCTTCTTTATAAATGTAATTTTATTGGATACACAATATTCTGAGAAAAGGATATCTCATAATATATATTTCATTTTTGGATGGTTACATTGTTCATACTTTTTTGCAGTCTTTTAAATTTTATTTTGCTATGATAACTAACCATGTAATGAATGTCCTCATTTATGCATCTTTGCACACAACTCTCTTATTTCCTTAGGATCCTGTCTTAGAATTGGAATCACCCAGTGAACAGGTATATTGATGTGATATAAGTCTCCAAATATTATTGAGCTTGAAAGACAGACAAGTGTTGCAAGATGGGAGAAATGAGCATAGTAAATGGAAAACATCACTTCTTAGTGAAAATATGGATTAGAGTTGGGGAGTAAGTAAACTTAAAAATGTCACATGTACTAAATTATAGACACTAAGCAGAAAACTTAAAACTGTGGTAGGCAAACACCTAACAGGTTTCTTGAGCAAAGTCAAAGAAACACGAGCTGGAAGACAACTTGAAAATTGTTGCAGTGGAAACAGGCATTAGGGGGCAATGAAGATAGGGAAAAAAGTTAAATAAACAATTAAAAATTTTAAAAACTCAATAGTATTTATGACTTTCAAAATACAGTAATTTATTCCAAAAGAATTTAAATACCTTAGAAGTGCAAAATGCTGCTTGTAAAATTTAAGTTGTCCTTAGTTTTTGCCCATGGCAGCTGGGGATTAATACTAGGCTTATGTCTTTTATGAAAGACATAAAAGGAAGTTACCTTGTCCCTGTCAAAGTGATGTTGGCTAGAATAATAATACTTTACATTCCTTGACATTGTTGGATCTTCTTAAAACAATTTATTTTCTTATTTGTTCCATATGACAATGCTATGGGGTGATGCAATTTATGTCCATATTATAAATTTAAAAAGTCTATTTGGGTCAAGTCAATAAGCATGTTACGTCAACAATCAGCAAGTATTTATCGAGGACCTATTGAGGCACTGTGCTAGATTAATTCACCTATCGTCTAACCATCTAACGAGGAAGAATGGCATTAAACAAATAATATCAGGTAAACAATGAAGTAATACTCCACAGTCTGAGCACATGAAAAGGATCCTGGGATATTATGTAGAGCACCAGAAATCTGATTTTCTTGCCTCATACTCCACTGCAACTTGCAGAGTGCAACAGACTGTATCTCAAACTTCTTTTTTAAACCAAAATATTCTAAAATGGCACAACACTAGGAAATAGTATCAAAAGAGATTCTTGAGAATGTAGATTCCACTTTTATTTTGAATGTTTTTCAAATTCTTTGTTGTGTTCTAGTGTTACTAAAAATATAAATGTTTTAATTTCATTTTTAAAAAGGGAAAATTTAACACTAATTGGTTCCAGTTAATGCTAATTAATTAGTATCCAATTTAAATCCTAATTTAATACAGATTTAATCCTCAAATAATTAGTATGATACTATCACATCATGCTTTTCATTGTAAGGGAAAAATAAAGAGACTAAAGAGAACCGACTCAATACTTGTTTTACCATTTCATAGATTTGTTTTCTGCACTTGGTGAAAAACACTTCAAAATAAATATTCACATAAATATAAATTAATGTAAATTAGGTCAGTTTTCTTTAAATTTATGAATTATGAGAGACAAATAATTGGATATCTCTAGAATGATGGAAAAAAATGAAGGTTTGATTTAACATTTTAAAACATAATGGTGAACATTCCAATAAGTACATTTTCTTGTTAGGAGTGTAAGTCAATTTATCATATTACTTATCTGCATCCTTTGTCTCTAAATAATCTTTTTTTGTTGTTGAAGCATAATTGATTTCCAAAATCCTATTAGCTTCAGATGTACATCACAGTGATTTGATATTTTTATACACTATCAAATGATCCCCACATGAAGTGTTATTACCTTCTGTCACCAAAATTATCACAATATTTACTATAGTCTCTATATTGTACATTACACCCCTGTGACTTATTTATTTTATAACTGGAAGTTTATAGCTCTTAATCTCCTTTACATAATTTGCCTACTTTTCCCAAGCCCCTCCCCTCTGGTAATCACCGATTGGTTCTTTGTATATATGAGTCTGTTTCTGTTTTGTTTGTTCTTTTTTTTTCTGGATTCCATGTGTTAGTAAACTCATATGGTATTTGTCTTTCTCTAACTTATCTCATTTAGCATAATATCCTCCATATCCATCCATGTTATTGCAAATGGCAATATTTCATTTCTTTTATGGTTGACTATATATACACACTTACACACACCACTTCTTTACCCACTTGTCTAACAGTGGACATTTAGGTTGCTTCCATATCTTGGCTAATGTCAATAATGCTGCAGTGAACATAGGGGTGTATCTGGGTCTTCAAATTGGTGTTTTTATTTTCTTTGGATAAATACCCACAAGTGGAATTGCTGGATCATATGGTTTGTTCTATTTTTAATTTTTTAAGTAACCTCCATCCTATTTTCACAGTGGCTGCACCAATTTATATTCCCACCAATAGTTTACAAATGTTCCCTTTTCTCTACATTCTCACCAACACTTGATATTTTTTTTTTTTGATAACAGCCAATTTGACATTCGTGAGGTGATATCTCGTGATTTTGATTTGAATATCCCTGATGATTAGTAATGTTGAGCATATTCTTGTGTGCCTATTGGTCATGTGTATGTCTTCTTTGAAAAAGATGTCTATTCAGGTCCCCTGACCATTTTAAAATCCAGATGTTTGCTTTTTGATATTAAGTTATATAAGTTCTTTATATATTTTGGACATTAACCTCTTATTGGATGTATTACTTGAAAATATCACTTCCCATTCAGTAGGTTCAGTTTTTATTGTGTTGGTGGTTTCCTTTGCTGCACAAAACCTTTTTAGTTTGATGTAGTTCCATCTGTTTATTTTAGCTGTTGTTACCCTTGCCTAGGAAAGTGGTCCAAAAAATTACTGGTAAGACTAGTGTCAGAGATTACTACCTATGTTTTCTTCTAGGAGTTTTATCGTTTCAGGTCTTAAACATTCAAAACTTTAATCATTTGCGTGTATTTTTTGTGTATGGTATAAGGTTCTGGTCCAATTTCATTCTTTTCCATGTCGCTGTCCAGTTTCCCAGCACCACTTATTGAAAAGACTTTTTCCCATTGTATATTCTTGCCTCTTTTGCTGTAGATAAATTGATCATATCCTAGGTTTATTTCTGGACTTTCTGTTCTATTGATAGGTGTGTGTGTGTGTGTGTGTGTGCGCACATGCGTGTGTGTATGCACACTCGCATGTGCACCAGTATCATAGTGTTTTGATTACTATAGCTTTGTGGTATAGTTTAAAACTTGAGATCAAGATACCTGCAACTTTGTTCTTCCTCAGGTTGTTTTGGTTATTTGGGGTCTTTTGTGGTCCCATACAAATTTTAGGATTCTTTGTTCTAGTTCTTTGAAAAATTCCATTGGTATTTTGATGGGAATTGCATTGAATCTGTAGTTTGCTTTGGGTGGTATGGACATTTTAATAATATTTGTTCTTCCAATCTATGAGCACAGAAATCCTTCAATTTATTTGTGTCATCTTTAATTTCTTTCATCAGTATCTCATAGTTTCCAGAGTGTAGGTCTTTCACTTCCTTAGTTAAATTTATTCTTGGGTGTTTTATTCATTTTGATGCAATTGTAATTGGGATTGTTTTCTTAATTTCTATTTCTGGTAGCTCATTATTGGTTTGAAACATATAGAAATGTTTCAAATTTCTGTATGCTGTATCTGTAACTTTACTGAACTCATTGATAAGTTCTACACTTTTGATGGAAGTCTTGAGGGATTTCTGTTGTGTTATGTTATCTGCAAATAGTGACAGTTTTATTTCTTCCGTTCCTACTTGGAAGACTTTTACTTTTTTCCTTTACCTGTTTAATTGTGCTGGCTAGGACCTCCAATACTATGTTAAGTAAAAGTGGCCAGAATGGGCATCGTTGTCGTGTTCCCGATCTTAAAGGGAACACTTTCATTTATTCACCATTGAGTATGACGTGAGCTGTGGGTTTGTCACATATGACCTTTATTATGTTGTTATATTCCTTCTATATATACACTTTATTTCAAGTTTTTATCATGATGGATGATGGATTTTGTCACATGTATTGTCTGCATTGATTGGCATCATGATTTTTATCATTTGTTAATATGGTATATTACATTCATTGATTTGCAGATGTTGAGTCATTCTTGCATCTCTGAAATAAATGTTACTGGATCATGGTGTATCATCTTTTTTAATATATTGTTGAATTTGTGTTGCTAACATATTGGTGATAATTTTTACATCTCTATTCGTCAGGGATATAGTGTGTGTGTGTGTGTGTGTGTGTGTGTGTGTGTGTGTGTGTGTCTGGTTTTGGTGTTAGGGTAATGTTGGCCTCCTAAAAGGTTTTGAAGCATTCTTTCTGTTCATTTTTTAAAATAATTTGAGAAAGATAGGTACGAACTCTTTAAATTTTTGGTAGATTTTGCCTGTAAAGCTTTCTGGTCCTGGACCTGTTTGGGGGAAGTTTTTAAATCATTGATTTAATTTTGTTACTTGTAATTAATTGGTCTATTCATATTTTCTGTTTCTTCACAATTCAGTTTTAGATAGTTGTGTATTTCTAAGAAGTTATCCCTTTCTTTTAGGTTGATCAATTTATTGGAATATAATTTTATAGTATTTTCTTGCAATCCTTTGCATTTCTGTGATGTCATTTGTAACCTCTCCCCTTTAATTTCTAACTTTATATATTGACTCCTCTCTCTTTCTTGATGAGTCTGCCTAGAGTTTCATTATTTATCTTTTCAAAGGACCAGCTTTAAGTTTCATTGATCTTTTCTATTGTTTTATAAGTCCCTGTTTAATTTACTTTCACTCTGATCTTATTTTCTTCCTTCTACTAACTTTGTTCTTTATAGCACATTTAGCTCTAAAATTGGATTGTTTATTTGTGATTTTATTTCCTGAGGTAAGCCCTTATCACTATGAACTTCCCTCTTAAAACTGCTTTTGCAATGTCCCATAGACTTTGGAAAGTTGTCTTTCCATTTTCATTTATCTTAAATTGTTTTTTGATTTCCTCTGATTTCTTCATTTACCCACTGGTTGTTTAGTACTATATTGTAGTTGTTTATCCTCCACATGCTTGTTTTTCTTATTCCAGTTTTTTTTTTTCTCTTATAGTTGATTTCTAGTTTCATACTGTTATGGTCAAAAAAGTTGTCTGATAATGGTTTCAGTCTTCTTAAATTTACTGAGGTTTGTTTTGGGCCTAATATGTAATCTATCCTAAAGAATGTTCCATGTGTACTTGAAAAGAATGTGTATTCTACAATTTGTGGGTGGAATGTTCTATATATATATATCAGTTAATTTCATCTGGTCTAATGTGTTATTTAAGACCAATGTGTTTATTGGTTTTCTGTCTGATCTATCCGTTGATGTAAGTGGGAAGTTAAAGTTCCCTATTATTATTGTATTACTGTAATTTCTCCCTTGATGTCTGTTAATATTTGCTTTATATATTTAGGTGCTTCTGTGTTAGTTGCATAAATATTTAAAAGTGGCATATCCTCTTGGATTGACAACTTTACATTATGTAGTACCGTTCTTTGTCTTTTGATACAGTCTGTTTTAAAGTCATTTTGTCTGATATAAATATTACTGTTCTATCTTTTGTTTCCTTTCCCATGGAATATATTTTTTAAATCATTTTACTTGCTGTCTGTATGTGTCTTTAGTTCTGAAGTGAGTTTTTTGTAGGCAGTATATAAATGGGTCTTGCTTTTTATCCATTCAGCCACCTGAAGTCTTTTGCCATTTACATTGACAATAATTATTGATAGGTATGTACTCATTGCCATGTTGTTGATTGTTTTCTTGTTGCTTTTGTAATTCTCTATTCCTTTCTTTTTCTCTTGATCATTTCCCTTGGGGTTTGATTACTTTCTTTACTGTTATTTTTGGGTTTCTTTCCCTTTAATTTTGGGAATCTGTTGTAGGTTTTTGGTTTGTGGTTACCGTTAAGTTCACACATGTCTATCTATACCTATATAACCATCTATTTGAATGGTTCAAATATATTTTGAAGTTCAAATATATTTTAAGTTCAAATATATTTTAAAGGCATTATACTGTTCTCTCCCTTTCACCTTTATGTTTTTGACGTCATATTTTACATCTTTTTATTTTGTGCATCCCTTAGCTAATAATTATCGTTGATTATTATTTTGTCTTTAACATTTATACTATCTTTAAATAATTGATTCATTGTTTTCCTATATATTTGTCTTACCAATGAGATTGTTTTGTTTTACAGATTATATTTAGTCATAATTTTTTCTTACCAATGAAGACCCTTTAATATTATAAACCCAGCTTAGTGGTGATGAACTCATTTAGCTTTTGCTAGTCAGGGAACTCTTTACCTCCTTTTCACTTTTGAAAGTTGTCCTTGCTAGGTAGAGTATCCTTGGTGGTAATTTTTCTTCTTTTAGCACTTTAAATATATCCTGCCACTCCTTTCTGATCTGTAAAATTTCTACTGAAAAATCAGCTTAATAGCCTTATGGAGTTTTGGGGTGTGCGACTATTTGCTTGTTTGTTTTTTCTTATACTGCTTTTAAGACTTTCTATCTTTAACTTTTGCCGTTTTAATTATAATTATATTTTGGTGTGGATCTCTTTGAGTTCATATTGATCACGAATCTCATGTTTCCTAAATCTGGATGTTTGTTTCCTTCCCCAGGTGAGGGGAATTTTCAGCCATTATTTCTTCAAATAAATTTGCTACCCTTTTCTCTCTTCTCCTACTGGATCCATATAATGTAAATGTCAGTATATTTAGGTTATCCTAAAGACCCTAAACTAACTTTCTTTCTTTCTTTCCTTCTTTCTTTCTTTCTCCTTCCTTGCTTGTTTCCTTCCTTCCTTCCTTCCTTCCTTCTTGCCGTTATGATTGGGTAATTTCCACTATTCTTCTGGATAACTGATCCATTCTTCTGTGTCTTTTAATCTGCTATTGAATATCTTCTAGTGTATTTTTCATTTGTTACTGAATTTTTCAGTTCTGATTGGTTCTTTACTATGCTTTTTTTTTTTTTTTTTTTTTTTTTTTTTTTTTTTTTTTTTTTTTG
>NC_064811.1:52681264-52754014 GCF_023721935.1 Panthera uncia
TTTTTTTTTTTTTTTTTTTTTTTTTTTTTTTTTTTTTTTTTTTTTTACTCTTGGCTAAAGTTTTCACTCTCTTCCTCCATACTTCTCCCAAGTTTGGTGAGCTCTTTATAACCATTGTTTTGCACTGTTTGTCAGGTCAAATACTTATCTCTATTTCATTAGAGTATTGGTGGGTTAGTTATCTGGTTCTTTCATTTGAAACATATTCCTCTATTTCTTTTTTTTTTTTTTTTGGCTTTTTTTTTTTGTTTTTTTAAATTAGGTGGAACATCTACCTCTCTGTCTTTTTTTTTTTTTTTACAGATTTTATTTTTTATTTTTTTATTATTTTTTTTATTTTTTAATATATGAAATTTACTGTCAAATTGGTTTCCATACAACACCCAGTGCTCATCCCAAAAGGTGCCCTCCTCAATACCCATCACCCACCCTGCCCTCCCTCCCACCCCCCATCAACCCTCAGTTTGTTCTCAGTTTTTAACAGTCTCTTATGCTTTGGCTCTCTCCCACTCTAACCTCTTTTTTTTTTTTTTTTTCCTTCCCCTCCCCCATGGGTTTCTGTTATGTTTCTCAGGATCCACATAAGAGTGAAACCATATGGTATCTGTCTTTCTCTGTATGGCTTATTTCACTTAGCATCACACTCTCCAGTTCCATCCATGTTGCTACAAAAGGCCATATTTCATTTTTTCTCATTGCCACGTAGTATTCCATTGTGTATATAAACCACAATTTCTTTATCCATTCATCAGTTGATGGACATTTAGGCTCTTTCCATAATTTGGCTATTGTTGAGAGTGCTGCTATAAACATTGGGGTACAAGTGCCCCTATGCATCAGTACTCCTGTATCCCTTGGATAAATTCCTAGCAGTGCTATTGCTGGGTCATAGGGTAGGTCTATTTTTAATTTTCTGAGGAACCTCCACACTGCTTTCCAGAGCGGCTGCACCAATTTGCATTCCCACCAACAGTGCAAGAGGGTTCCTGTTTCTCCACATCCTCTCCAGCATCTATAGTCTCCTGATTTCTTCATTTTGGCCACTCTGACTGGCGTGAGGTGGTATCTGAGTGTGGTTTTCTCTGTCTTGAAAGAGTGGCCTTATGTAAGAGCATTCCCTGTGTAGAATGTATATGTCTTACTGCTTTGGCAGGCTGGCTGGGTCAATAGCAGGTGTGAGCCAGTGTATCCGTAGTAACAACACCTGAGGGTCATCTTGATGAGATGGCTGGAATTGGAGTACATATAGTCTTGGGGCGTCCAGGAATGTGCCACCTGGCAGAACAACTGGAGCTGGAGCAAGTGTGGGCTGGGGTTGGGGCAGGGATCCCAGGGTGTAAACACCTGGGCAATCTTGACAGGGTGGCTAAATTGGGCATAGGAAAGGGGGTGTCCTGGACTTCACTGTGCTAGTGGTGACTTGGAAATATGAATGGAAATGGAGTGGGCACAGGCTAGGAGGGACCCATGGTGTACCATGCTGGGGCTGTGTTGGCAGACTAGTTAGAATGGGTACAGGCTATGAGGGGTGTTGGAAGTGTATCACCCTTTGGATCACCTTGGCCAGACACCTGGGGCTGGACAGGACAGTCACCAAGTGGATCCTGAGGCATGCTGTGCCATAGTGGCCTTGGTGGGATGACTGTGTTTTGTTGAGGCCAGTGTTTCCCAGCCCATCCCACACTATATCCACCTTGGGTGGGGAAGCTGGAGGTGGTGTGGACCAGGGGTCTGGGATGGGTTGGGGCAATCCTAGCAGGCTGGCTAGAGTACAAGGACCTTGCTTCCACTCACACCATCAAGGTGGAGAGGGAAAATAAAAATTAGTGTTTGCCAGAACCTTCAATGATGGAGAGAATTCTATCAGTTCTCTACCAACTTGACAAATGCTCTAGGGTTAGTAAATGGATTTTTTTCACTTACAGTCTAATTTCTCTTAAAACCTTTCTCTTTTCACTTTGTTCCAGGGCAGGTGAATCTATATGCATGCTCCTCATCAGTATCCTTCCCTACTGCAAGTTGTTATGTTCTTGTTTTCATGCCTTCATCTTTCCTGCCTTTCTCCATCCAGTTCTATCATTTATTGTGCAGAAAGTGTATAATTAACCCCCCATTCCTTTTGAAATGGAATTAGTAGGTGTAGATTTGGTGTATCTATGAGAGGAGGAGAGTTTAGGGGTTTCCTACATTGTCTTGTTGGACCACCTCTTCAATCCATCTTAAAAAGCAACACATTTTCTAAGAAGACTTGTTGCTGAATATGTACTTTAATTTACCATAAACACAAAGAACAAACATCATCATGGTAAATTTTATACAACTATTTTATTTATATTGCAGCAAAATGTTGTGAAAAGGAAACAGAACCAAATCAGCCAAACAAAAATAGAAATATTTAACAAGTTTTTCTTTCCTCTCAATGGTAAAAAATGTTAGTTTATTTATAAAATGAATAATTATCAAGTATTTTTCAGGCACTTTGCTAAGCATCGGGAACTTACCAGGAACAAAATCTTTACCTCTGCTGTCCTAAAGCTATATTCCAACAGAACAGCCAGGTATTAAATATATACTCATACAAATAAGATATAATTAAAATTCTGTTGATAGTTCCATGAGTAAACATAGGAAACTATCAAATATTTTCAAACCTGACCCTGAATGGGTGAGAGTTAGGAAAGATTCCCTGGGAAAGTGACATTTCACTAAGGATTGAAAGAACAAGTAGGATTAACTCAGGTGAGTTATTTTTGAGGGAAAAGGAGGTAGCAGGCAGGTAGCATATGGATAGCATTTAAGGCATGAAATGTCATGTCCTGTAGAAGTATACTTTCTGAACTACTCTTCAACATTAAGCGTAAGGGTGAATCAATTTACCTTATTGACATTTTCTACCATTGATTGTAATGTGTGTGTTATCTCTGTGAAGACAAGTCACAACTGAACACTGATATGGGAAAAAATGTCTAGAAGTATTTCCAGTTAACACAGTATTTATCCATGAAGCAGAGTAAACTTTCAAGGTCACTTTCCTTTCCTGACTACTATATATAAATAATTGCCCCTTACGCTCAGTTTCTGAAACTTTTAAACTCTCTTTTTTGCTCATTGTCATCCTTGTCAGGTACCACTATATATTATACTTCATTTTACTTCTGTCTTTTTCATCAGAATATAAACTCCATGATTGTAGAGATGCTATCAAGTTTGTTCCTGGTATAATCTTAGCACCTAAAACTGACCAGACCATAGTGCTTAATAAACTGTTGACTAACTGAATGAATGAATAAATGAATGCGTTTACCACTTCGGAATTCATGAAGAATAGAAAGTAATGGCATGACATGATTTGAAAGTATAATGGAAAATGAGTCCTAAAATATTATCCCTGTTCAACTATTCCTTCTAAAATTTCTGAGGGATAATACACTTTAACTAATGTTTTGAAAACAATTATTGGGATAAAAATGTAATATGTGGTAATTTTATACTAAGGTAGGAGGAATGAATAGGGGAGAAGGAACTGGTTGAAGTATCAGTTTGAGTTTATAGTAGAGCTAGTTTGGAGACATAAAAAGTAGTATGATGACTAGAAAATCACAGCGCTATAATCTGAACAGAAAGCAGATGTTGTGTAATTGCAGCTGATTTAGCATGACAACAGTGGTGCCTTGTGTTTGTCCCTCAGCTGGACACAGCTGTTTTGCCTGCTGGACAGAACAGGCACGGGAATATTATTATTGCATATGAATTGCATTCTTTATTAGAGAACATAGATGCGGATAAATTAGAGGCCTTAACAGAAGGGACCGTTTAACATAATTTATGTTTGACTCAAGCTTAGTATCCTACCCTTTCTGCTCACATTCACCCTCCACTCATTCCCAGGTAGCATATTGAAGAACAAAACAAAGTTCACTTCCTAATGAAATTGTGTGAAGGATCAACACAAGTGATGAAATAAAATATAAACACATTTCAAAAGTGAAGAATTACTATGATGGGATTTTTTTTTTTTATTTAGGGAGATCTGGGGTTTGGATCTGTTGGCAGAAGATAAATAATCTTTTTTTTCCAGCAATCGACTGGATATGACCAGAATTAGGAGTATCCCTAAACTAACATATTCTTTTGCATATAAAATTTATAAAGAGGAGAAAGGAGTCTCCTAGGGAAAAAGTTTTGAGACTGTGACCCATCATTCTCTTTAAAGATCAAAGACACAAAACCATATTACATGGTGAGGGGTGGTCTGCGTATAGAAGAGAACCATGAAATCCATCACCAAGATCTTAATAGTTAGAGAAAAGACCTAGGGCCAATACAACACATGATGGATCTAGAACCAATACTGAATTAATGGATATAAAACCAATACTGAATTAGTCTCTTAGATGGCATGTATTCTTTTGAAAAAAAATCTTATTAAACTCTTAATTTTAGGTTAATTTTAAATGTATCAAAAAATTGCAAAGACATTAGAGACATTTCATGTGTTGTGCACAGTTTCCCCTATCACTAACATTGTACTATAGTACATTTGTCAAATTAATGAACTAATCCTGACACATTGGCATTGGCTAAAGTCCCAACTTGATTTGCACTTATTAGTTTTTACCTAATGTCCTTTTACTGTTCTAGAATCTCATCCAGGATGCCATGTTATATCTTATTTACTTCTGTTTCCTTCATTACAGTATAAACTCCATGAGCGTAGGGATATTCTTAGGTTCGTTCCTGCTGTAATCTTAGCACCTAAAACTTACCAGACCATACTGCTCAATAAACTGTTGGCTGATTGAATGAATAAATAAATGTACTTATCACTTTTGGGGATGTATTTACCACCGGTATATTTTATAGAATGCTCTTCAATTTTTGTGTATCTGATGTTTTCCTCATGGTTAGACTATAGGTATGTATTTTTGGAATGAATACCTAAGAAGTAAAGTGTGGTTTTCATCATATAAAGGGTATATATGCTATTAGCATGACTTGTCACTGATGCTTTTAACTCTGAACATCTGGCTGAGTTAGTGTTTGTCAGAGGTCTCTACCGTAAAGTTTCTTCCCCTCTTCTCTTCCATACTGTAATCATTAGAAAGAAACTATACATAGTCCACAACTAAGAGATGAGAGTAATGCTGCACCTCCTTGAGGGGTGAGTATATACATGAATAATTTGGCATCTTCAAGCTAGAGACCTGTCTGTTCTCCCTTAGTTATTTATTTACTCAATCATGGATTTATATCAATCTTCAATTGTGGATATTTCTTTTATATTTTGAATTATTATCTAATACTACCTCATTTCTTTGATTTCCCAAATTGTTTCAGACTCAGTTATTGGGAGCTCTTCCAGGTGATTCTTGTGTTCATTTGACACAACTGGAAAATTTTTCTTTTTGAGTTCTTCCTTACAGTTCTAGAATCAGCAATTTTTCCAAAAGGTCCTGCTACCATGTATTGAAGAGTGATATTAGAAATCAAGACCTGGGCATTACTCTTCTAGGCCTTCTCAGAGAACACAGCTAGGAAATATCTGTGAGTATGATAACCCATGTGTACAGACAAATGTGTTGATCTATCTACTACCTTAATCTAACCCTTAGTTGAAAAAAAAAAAAAAAAAGAGGTTAGAGTGGGAGAGAGCCAAAGCATAAGAGACTGTTAAAAACTAAGAACAAACTGAGGGTTGATGGGGGGTGGGAGGGAGGGGAGAGTGGGTGATGGGTATTGAGGAGGGCACCTTTTGGGATGAGCACTGGGTGTTGTATGGAAACCAATTTGACAGTAAATTTCATATATTAAATAAATAAATAAATAAATATAAAATAAAATATAACATGGTAAACTATAAAAAAAAAAATCTAACCCTTAGTTCTCATTGATATCTTCAACTCTCATCTAGTACTGCATGTTCATTCTAATTTTCCCCTTTGTGTATATATAATTCCCCACTCTAAAAGGGAGACACTTTTGTTTCCCCCATCTTTCATTTACTTGTTTATTCCCAATATATTGGTACTGCAGTTTCAAACTTTTTAACCTGTACTCCCATGGGAAATAACCTTATAAACTAGAATATAGAATGTATGTACATTTCCTTTACTCTGTGTGTAGTCTCGCAGTTTCTATTTATTACCAGACTCACTTAGGTCATTAATATATAGATATAGATAGATATAGATATAGATATAGATATAGATATAGATATAGATATAGATATACACACACACGCATCCAATTTGTTATATAATTACAATATTTGTCATAGTCTTCATTCCATTCTGGAATTCTCCAATTGCCTCATTTGTTGTTTTTTAACTTGCATACATTGAGTTTAATTATTTGTACTTTGAAGTCTATGGATTTTGGAAAATGCATACTGTTGTGTATCCACTGGTATAATAGCATACATAGCAGTTTCATTACTGTAAAATGTTCCCTGTGCTTCACCTGTTCAATCCTCCCCCTGAACTCCCACACCCCTCAAAACTACTGATGTTTTCTACAATCTCTATAGTTAGATCTTTTCCAGAACACCATAAAAATGGAATTTTTACATCACCATTTCAAACTGGCTTCTTTCACTTAGAAACATGTATTTAAGATACACCCATTGCTTGATAACTCATTTCTTTTTATTGATAAATAGTATTCCACTGTATGGATCTGTCACAGTTTTTTGTTGTTTTTAATCATTCACCTATTGAAGAAACTTCTTGGATGCTTCCAGTGAGTGGTGATTATGAATAAATCTGTTATAACATTCTCATACAAGTTTTCATGTAGACATAAATTTTTAAGTCAGTTGGGTAAATATTTGTCTTTAGTTTCTTTCTTGTAATATGACCTTGGAACCAGAGTAATACTTGCAACATAAAAAGACTTGGAAAGTCATTTTCTTTTTTCTAGTTTCTGAAAGCAATTGTATAGACTTGGTATTATGCCTTACTTAAATTCTTGGTAGAAATCACAAATGAAACCACCTTGTCTGATGTTTTCTTTTCTGCAATACTTATGTCTATTAATTTAATACATGTAGAGCTATTCAGGTTATCTATTTCTCCTTAAGTGAGTTTTAATACATTGTACTTTTAAGTAATTCGTTCATTTCATGAAAATGTTCATAGTTGTAGAGAAAAGTTGTTCATAATACCCCCTTAATACCTTCTTAATGTTCATAAGATGAGTACTGTTATCCCCTGTATTATTCCTGAGCCTGGCTAGAGGTTTATCAGTTTTATTTGTCTATTTTTTATTTTTTTTTTACTTTTGTCTACCATTGTAAGTTTAATTTTACACTTTTTATATAGTCCTAAGATGAAAGTTTAGGTTATTGATTTTTATATCTTCTTTTCTAACATATACATTTAATTATGACTATATATAAGCACTGCTCTCAGTGGATCCCAAATATTTTGACACATTGTATAATTTTTATCTAATTCAGAATATTTTAAATCATCAGGGCACCTGGGGAGCTCAGTCAGTTAAGTGTTTGACTTTGGCTTAGGTCATGATCTCACTGTCTGGGAATTTGAGCCTGGCATCAGGCTCTGCAGTGACAGCTCAGAGCCTGGATCCTGCTTCGGATTCTATGTATCCCTCTTTCTCTCTGCCCCTCCCCCACTTGTGCTCTGTTTCTCTGTCTCTTTCAAAAATAATAAACATTAAAAAAATTTTAAAAATATCTTAAATCATCTTTAATTTCTGTTTTTGACCTATGGATTATTTTGGGAGTTTTATGACTTGTTTGTTTGTTTCAGCTTTTATTTAAGTTCTAGTTAGTTAATATATAGTGTAATATTGGTTTCAGGAGTACAATTTAGTGATTCATCACTTACATATAACACCCAGTGCTCATCACAATAAGTGCTCTCCTTAATGCTCATCACCCATTTAGCCCATCCCCACCTACTTCCCCTCCAATAACACTTTGTTCTCTATAGTTAAGAATCTCTTATGGTTTGCCTCCCTCCCTCTCTTTTTGTTTTTCCTCCTTCCCCTATGTACATCTGTTTTGTTACTGGATTATTTCGTAGTGTGTTGTTTACTTTCCAAAATTTTAAGAAATTTCTAACTATTTTTGTTCTTTATTTATACCTGAATTCTGTTGTCTGGTAACATATTTTGTATGATTTCTCTTTTACATTTGTTAAAGTTTGATTAATGGCACTGGATATGGTCTATTTGGTTAATGTTCCATATGAGCTTTAGAAGAATGTGTGTTCTACTGTTGTTGGATAGAGTATTCTATTAAATGTCAACTAGGTAAAGTTGATTGATAATACTATTCAGATTATCTTTATTTTTATCCTTAACCTACATGATCAATCAATTACTGACAGGATGTTAAAGATTAATTGTAATAGTGGATTTGTCTAACTCTCCTTTCTCTTGTATCAGTTATGTCTTGTGTATTTTGCACTGTGTTGTTTTAGGTTCTTTGATAATTGAACTTTAAAAAAAATTCTGTAATATCTCTCTTTATCCTTGATAACATTTCTCATTCTGAATAAAATCTCCTTTGTCTAAAATTGATATAGCTATTCTAGCTCTTTTTTACTATCCCTTTACTTTACACAACTTGAGCCTTTATACTTTACTTTTGAAGGATAATTTCACTGGATATGCATTTTCAGTTAGCAGGGTTTTTTTTTTCTTCTTTTTTTCCCAGCATGTGAAGTCTTCACTCAACTCCCTTCTTGAATGTATTGTTTCTGACAAGAATGATCGTATGATTTATATACTTATTCTTCTATTGCTAAGATAACCCCTCCACTGGCTTCCTTTAAGATATTCAATTTGTTTTTTTTTTACTGCAGTTTATACATGATTCGCCTGTGTGTGTATGTATGTGTGTATTGACTTTATATTTGATGTGCTTATATTGATACATTTAAATTAAATTTTACCACTTCTGTGTTTCTTACAGTTTGCTTTCTTTCTTATCTTTTCATCCTTTTTTTGCCATTACTTTCATTTTTTTCTCTGAATTTCAGTTTTAGAAGTTTTTACTAACCAATCTTCAAGTTCACTGATTTTTTTCTTTAGCTATGTTGAGTCTACTGAGCCTGTTAAATACCTTTCCTGATTTCAGTTACCATGATTTTTCATGTCTAGCTTTTAATTTTGAATCTTTCTTACACTTTTCATCTCTCTGCTGAAATTATCCATTTTATATTGCATATATTATACTTTTTCCATTACAGTCCTTACCATAGTCTTTACTGCATGATTGTTTCGCATTCCTTGTGGTAATTCCAACACCTGTGTCATACCTGAATCTGGTTCTGATGCTTGCTTTATGTCTTTGGATTTGTGTGTGTGTGCATGAACTCATATCTGTATGTTCTTGAAAGTCAGAAAGGGTGTATTGGGAAATAGATACTGAAGTAAATAGGCCTCAAATGAGCTGATTTATATCAATCTGGATATTAACTGGACTGTGTTTAATGTTTGTTTTAATCATAGGTACAAGAGGCTTCAAATTGCTGTAGCATCTTTGTCTTTGTTCTCCATCTTGGCTTTCTTGTTTTCCTTTGTACTGTTGCTCAACGAAAGTCTGTGTCTTGCAGCTCTTTCAGCTGTAATCCATTGCTATAATGCTGGAGGCTTGTTGGTGTAGTGGTGGTGATTTCTGCAACCTTTTTCTTTTAGTGGTACTGTGACTTAGAGGTGTCATCTTTACGAGTATTTTTCTCCCTTCTCCAGAATAAATTTTATCTCCTCCTACCCACCAGATCTTTTCCTGGCTGCACTATTCTCAATCTATTTCCTTGAAAATTTGTCCTCTATTGACTATTAGTTTTCCATAGGTAATACAAGATTAGAGCAGCCAGAGGTGGAGCAGAATTCCTTTTTCCAGCTAGGGAAAGGTTTCCTAGTTGTCCTCTGGTACATATCCTGCCAAAGAGATTAAGTCTTTGTTAGGAGAATCTGGGGTTTTGCTAGGGTAGGTCCAGGGCCAAGAGGGGATCTTTTCCAGATCCTTACCAGGAGAACCTCCCAGAGTTCCTGAAGGGAGAGTGTGGAGCTTATCCAATGACTGTGGCCTTTCTGGAAGTTTCTCACTCTCATGCTATTCTGCACTCGGCTTTCAGTAATTCACCATTAACATTTAACTGTTCCACCATTTCATAGCTGACAGTAACTTCTGCTCCTGGTAATCAATTCTTAGAAGCTGTATATTTCTAGATTCCTTAGTCTCTCCAAATTTCAAAGTGACAGTTTGTTCTTCACTATCAGTTCTCTGATGGTCCAAGAAAAGTTTGTGTTTTTATTTTTATTTTTATTATTATTTTTTTAGTTTGTTTTTGAAAAAGAGAGAGAGAGAGAGAGTCAGTCTGAATGGGAAAAGAGCAAAGAGAGAGAGGGATAAACAGATTCCTAAGCAAGCTCCATGCTGTCAGCACAAATCCCAATGCAGGGCTTGAACCCACGACTGGGAAATCATGACCTGAGCCAAAACCAACTGAGCCACCCAAGCGCCCCCAAGAAAAGTTTTTCTTTTTTTCAGTGCATAGCATTTTCTTGATGTAGAATAGGAGTGAGGAGTTCTGTGCTCTCTATATGTTGAAGCTAAAACTGAATTTCCTCATATATTCATTTTGGGGAAAATACATTTATGGATATGAGCTGACAGTATCTTTGTCACTGAAGAACTGTAACTTGTCATTACACTGGTTTTTATGAATCACTCAAGGAGGGTAGTATAACAAGGGGGATCAGTGAATAAAACAGTGGAAGCCTCAGGGATGACATGATCCAGGCACTGACCCTAGTCAGCAGGATAGAGCAATGCTATGAGTAGCTTAAAAATCAGAAGGCAGGGCTGTCTAGTCTCAGCAGTTCAGAAGGAAATACTGAAAACCTCAATGAGAAGTAGTGTATAGAAGCTAAAAATTCAGGTTAATACTCATTAATACTCAATAACAGTTTTTTAAAAATTGAAAAATGTGCAAGTTTAAATCTCTTCATTTTTGAAAAATTTCCCTTAAAAATATACCATTTATAGGCAGGTCAGTACAGATTGGTTTCTTTCATTTCATAGGATAATGCATACTTTTAAAGATAACATTATTTTATTTGTTTATTTAAAGTATTAACTTTACCGTGTATATTTTAGATACAAACCTCTAGAACCTTCTAAGTTTCTTTTTTAATAGCTGATAGCTGATATTAAATTAAGGATCAAAATGAGTTAATTCAGGAGTGCTGAATTGCACCTACTTAAAGATCTCATATGTTACCATCTTTAGGTCTTTACATTGTGTGTGTAGGAGACTTGTTATAGTTCTATAAATTGCCCAATTATCTTCATTAAAAATACACGATATTTGAAACCATAGTTCACTTACATTCTACTTATCTAATTCTTTCCTCATATTTTTCCTGCTTTAAATTGTGCTAAGCTAAATAGTCACTAATATTGAACTGAAAGCGGTATTATTGAAGCAAGCCAGTTTTAATAAATCTTCTTGAAGAATGTACTTTGACAATGCTTTTGAAACTTGACTTGTTTGATTTTCAAAGAAAACAATTTTCAATGACTGGGAAATAATAAAAATGGCCGAAGTTCATAAGATAGTATGACTAGAAATATAAGTAGATGTGTATTAGGTATCATATTCCAACAGGACGTGAAAGAACAAAAATACCTAATCAAGATTAATCTGATTTAAAGAATATCAGATTTTTAAAGTATTTTAGGACTTTCTCTTGAATCCCATTTGTACCAGATAATTTCATAGAATTACACAAAGTTTTGTAAAGAGTATATAGTTGGATAGTGACATATGTTTTGTGTCTGCTTTCCACCAAACTTATGGTATAGGCAAATTGCTTTTGCATTATTCCCTCATCAGTATCTAGCATAGCAGTCTTAATTGAAATACCTCCTACCTTCTTTTATTCAGGTCTAAATCTCACCATTACTTTGAGATCAACATAATTGCATTTTTTTCTATAAAACTCTACAATGGTCTTATAGTAGTTATTGGTTACTCCTGTCAATGTTATAACCTGCTGAATATGCTCCCTTTTAATGATAACTTGTCTGCATGCTCATTCCATCCCCCTCAAAGAGGAGTCCTTCAAAGATTGTGATTTACCATATTTCTAGGGCTCATATATACTCCTCTGTATATACTCAGTAAAGACTTGCTGCTATTGGAGATTCAATTGGCATCGAGAAAGGGCAATTTATTTTTTCTCTTGTTTTTATTAAATTGTCTTCCTCTGGATTATGGCAGTCATAATTTTAGAACTCATTTTTTATAGGCATATAAAATAAATTAGTTCAACCATGGAGCTTCCAATATGGAAGAAATAGAAACTTTTAGATGGGAGAAACAACCACAGGAAACAGAATAATTTATCCAGCTGTGAATGCAAATAAACTGTATTTGCCACCCCTTGATTTCCATACACCATTCGATTTTAGTTTCACATTAGCATTATTGTGATAAGTTTTTATTTATTCTTTCTTTTACACATCTGAAAATAAAGTCTTAGGAATTACAGTAAGAGTTAAGAATTAATCATCATCTGAAAAAAATAACAAAAGAAATTGTCTTCAATTTTTTTTTGTTTTGAATTAAGCCTACTTTCTTCCTTCTTTGCCTTTCATCAGGATATGTATCATCTTTTACTAGTTCCTATCTTTTGAGAAATCAGGAAAATATTTTCAAATCAAATTTGAGAGAAAGCTTTTCTCAGACTTTTTTTGGAGGGGGGGTTTCAATGAATGTGCATATATCATTTTTTTTTTATCCATGGGGAAAAATTATACAGCAATGAGATCATTCCATTATTATCACCCTAAGTTTTTAAAATAAACCTGAAAGTTCTGAATTTATGAAAGAGCATTTTATTCATGAACCTCAAAAACCCTAAGTCTATATGTAAAGTGGAAAGTAACCTGAATAAACAGAAAAAGTTGAACTCTCACTGAGCCTGTCCACTCTACTGTTTTAAATACAGCCTTTACTTATGGGCCATGTTCACATAGTGGAATGTGTTTTCATTGGACATTGATTACTATTATTGTGGGGCTAGTTTGGATCAAATCTTACTTCCCACAAACCATTTCCTATCAGAGTTAATGGGTTTGCAGCTCATTTATAATGATCATATTGGCAGGGATTTAGCTGATGTTTTCAAATACTCAATAGGAGAGGTTTTTCCACTCTCCTGAGTGCCTCTCAGCTGCAGGTAAAGAATGTTACAGCTGGATGAGAGAGCTAATTAGAGCCAATTACAGCCTGAGTGACCAGCAGTGGCATTAAAATGTCTGGCAGAATCTACCTTGTCCTTACAACACAGAGGTTTTTGAGTCTCTACAAATACCTGTCTTGGAACATTAAACATTTTATAGAATTGCAGGTAATAAGCACTTAAATTTAATAATCAAAAGAGGCATTGCCAAATGAATCCTGAAAGTAGGACTTCACTAGACATGATTTTACACTGACTGCCAAAGTCATCTCAAAATTAATAGTAAATTTCAGATACTTAATGAGAAGCATCAAGGTTCTACAACCAATTTGGACTTAATAAATCTGGTGACCTGAATTTAATTCAACATATATACTCATATTTTCTCATATAAAGTACATTGGCTCAGCATTTTGGTAGAGCTATTGCCAGGCTATCTTCATTTTTATTTTTATTTTATTTTACTCACTTTGTCCAAAAGAAGACAGTGAGTTTGTATCCACCATCTCCTTTCCTACCTGCTCTATTGATAAGGATGTAGGATCTCATCTGGCCCTTAAAACAAAGGGAAGAATTTGTATAGGCAGGAATAGAGGGGTAAAATTATTCTGTTTTTGCTATTCCTTTATAGCTTTTGATTAACAAACAAAATGGTATGATCGAGGAACAGAAAGAAGCAGAATATTTAGCACTAAATATTAAAGTTTGGAAGAGAAAATAAACATATATCATTTACAAAATACAATTGTAAAAATTTACAATTTTTATCTAATCTACCTATCTTTTGAATATCCACCTATCATGAATATGTTTATCTGAGAAATTATAGTATTCTAAAATATCCAGGTGTTCCAAAAAATACTTAGAAGTAAATATAATGAGTTATTTTTGAAATATTACTAAAAGAGCTAAAGATTGCAAATATCATAAATGGGAAATGTATAAAAACATTTTACTCATATGCTTTATGCTTAGGAGGTAAATTTTAGATGTAGAAAATTATATGAGAATTCTGCTGATTTCTACTGGTTAATCAGTTTTTAATTTAATACACAAAACCTACATTTATTATAATTGTGTATATTTATAATGCACCATTTTCTGAAATTTACAGCTACACTATGTAGCCATAATTTATAACGGAGTAATCAATAATTTCTGATAGGTTGAACACAACAAAATCAATTAACATCTATATGAAAACAAAAATTGTTTTTCTGGTGTGCATTTCTAAGCAGCTTTAAAAACTACATGACGAAAATGCATTTCGTGGAATTGTTTGTCCTTACTCAAATTCAATTCCAGTTATGACCCTGAGAGATGATTAGTAAATTCGACTTTTTAATTAGCATTTTGCATAATTCACTGAAATTATAATGCACTCATGCATTTGATTGTCAAGGTACAGATGTGCTAATATGAAGCTATAATTTTCTCATCTAAATAACTCTTAGTAAAACCTCTAATTTCTTACAGTTCTATTGTTTAGGACCTATTACAGTTCATTTTAAAAAATGAGTTCAGAAGTGGATTTTGAAGTCAGCTTGCATTGTTGTAGTGGATTGTTTAAGATAGTAGGAACCAAAGGAAACTAACATTATTTAAAAGGTTATTTATTCTGTTTTATTGAAAAGCACTTGATCACAGTTAAAATAACTTTTGAATGTAAAAAGCAGCTTTCTATTTCAAATCACCACTAAATTTTAGCCAACTAGAAATTATAAAATAAAAATAAAAGGGTCTTTTTTTTTAAATTCCATGGCACAGGAGTACCATAGACACAAAAATCACAGAGTGTTCATCACAAGACATTCAGGTGACATCAGTACTAAATCAAAAATAAGGACATATTTTTGATATTTGATCTCCTAGAATGATCCCTTTCACATGAAAAGTATGAAAAACAATCTATTTGACATATCTGTTAAGCAGATTCCCAAGCTTC
Source organism: Panthera uncia (assembly GCF_023721935.1). Taxonomy (NCBI): domain Eukaryota; kingdom Metazoa; phylum Chordata; class Mammalia; order Carnivora; family Felidae; genus Panthera; species Panthera uncia. Next base: position 52,696,434 of record NC_064811.1, read on the forward strand.
CCCCAAAGACACATGTGTTTATATTGAAGTTTAGTATTTGTTTTCATGTACATAGCAAACTCCTATCAACTGGGCATCTCAGCTCCAACTCTGAATAAAATGAGAAAGAAAAAGAGTAAAATATGGAATGTGGTTGCTCAAGGGAAGTGGCAGGGTGTACCATGTTTTTATTTAAAAATTCGCTATGACTGTTTTTCTTTCTGTACACCAGAGAGACTGTTAGAATGAAATAAGTGTTTCCAAATGAGGTGAGAGAACTTGCAAGCTAGGATTTCTGGCCATCGGTCCTATTTACAATTGAGGTAAACTGCCAGGAATCAAGCACCCACACACGTGGATAGTTGCTATGTGCTTTGCCAACACAGATTTTTGTGCTCTTGGTGCTGAGAACATTGGCCAGTAAAACTGTTATTATTGCAAACATGTGTGGCAATGCTGAATGAGATTTCTAGGGAATGGTGTGGTAGAATGAATATTAGTATTGGGGGCAAATGCTTCCTTAGGACATAATATAAAAACACTTCCTATATTTCCAAATTCTGCTGTGCAGAATTCATATTACATGGATAATAGTATGAAAAGACCTCTGTGTTACTCCTGGCATAGTCTACATGGGTCCCTAGTAGGTAATCCCTCACAGCAATTTTATAGTATCTGGCTCTAGATGCTCATAAAACAAAGTGAAGCATTGCATTTGTGGCAATGCTGATGAGCTGAGATTGGCTTATGTTGAGTTCCACTGTTTTATTTCTAGGTAGCATTACACTGTGTCTCATGATTCTTTCATGCGAAGATATTTTTTTTGTCATTTACTCGCAAATAGTCCTATAAAAACTGAAATTAGACATAGGTTTGATAACATGCAAATTAACTTGAAATTCGTGAAGATGAAGTTTGCCAGAAATGGCCAAATGTTTGAAAATCATATTAGAAATATTAATGTGGAATTTTATTTGCAGAAGAAAGAGTGGTTACTTTCCAATGAGAAGCAAGTATGTTCCACTAAGGTCTTAAGTATAAAATTGCAATCCTAAATTGTTTGTTAGAGGGGGTTTTGAATTGAATTCTTTGTGTGATCTTCATGCACATACTGCTTTTACCTTTACTCGATGATTTTTATTTTTAATTGTAATGATATGAATGTCATGGAGCCTTACCAGTAAAATTTCTAATGATGAAGCTCTTGGAATTCCAAATATACTTAAAGGAAAGCTTTCGGATTACCAGTCAAATGAAAGCATAAAGACAACCGTTTATAAGGCCATTTAGAAATAAAGCCCAACTTTATGGGACATCATAGTAATATTTTCTAATATTAATGCTTCCAGAAAGCTTTCAATTAGTAAGTAAGTGATTTGATTTTAAAAACAAGCAAGCAAAGAGAGAACAGGGAGGAGAAACTAAAACAGACTTGTAGTATATTGTATTATTGTACGTAAATCACATTCCTAGACATTTCCTTGTTTGGCAACATTATCCATATTCTCCAACTTTACCATTAACCTAAGGTGTTTGAATCATTTTGGTTGCTTTACTGTAATATTTCCAAAGAAAATTCACCTGGGGTATGGGATGGCTCTGTTGGTTCAACGTCTGACTTTGTCTCAGGTCATGCTCTCCAGTTTGTGAGTTTGAGCCCCAAACTTCGGATTCTCTGTCTCTCCCTCTCTCTCTACCTTCTCCCCCCCACCATGTCAAAATAAGTAAACTTGAAAAAAGAAAAGAAAATTCAACTTCTTTACAGATAAAACCTCACTAACTTACACACAGTTATCAGAGGAAGCCCTATGTATTCATTAGATTTCACTGTGTCTGTTTCGCAAGCCTGGGATGTAAAAAGGTGAATTATGTAGCAGAATCTCAGCTGTGATACTTACGTGAAAATGTGCAAAGCAAAGCTGGATTCAGATTGACTAGTGTGCACCATTCCTGAATTATAAAGATAATTTTGTCAATCTTGTTCTTAAATTTGCTTTCAGCTTGTTTTTAATTAAAGGATGAGTCAATAGCCTAATGTGATTCACTTTTCACCTTTTTTCCTTTCTAGTTTTATAAGGACCCACCAAACTGTCTTCCACAATGGCTGTACTCTTTTGCATTCCCACCAGCAATGAATGAGAATTCCTGTGGCTCCTCATCCTTGCCAGCATTTGGTGGCGTCAGTGTTGTGGATTTCGTTCATTTAAATAGGTATGTAGTGGTATATCATTGTTTTAATCACACTTTTCTAATGACATATGAAGAACATTTTTCTATATGCTTATTTGCCATCTGTATATCTTCTTGGTGAGGTGTCTGTTCAGGTCTTTTGCTTATATTTTAATGGGGTTGTTTGTTTTCTTGTTGAGTTTTAAGAGTTCTTTGAATATTTCACATAACAACTCTTTATCGTATCTGTCTTTTGCAAATGTTTTGTCTCAGTCTGTACCGTGTCTTCTCATTTTTACGACAGTGTCTTTTGCAGAGAAGAAATTTTTTATTTTAAGGAAGTCAGTTTATCAATTCTTTCTTTCATTGATTGTGCCATTGGTATGGTATCTAAAAATTCATTCCATATCTAAGGTCACCTAGATTTTCTCCTATTTCCTCCTGTAGGAGTTTTATAGTTTTGCATTTTACATTTAGGTGTATAATTTTTTTGAGTTAATTTTTGTGAAAAGTGTAACGTCTGTGTCTAGATTTTCTTTGTTGCGTGTGGGTATCTAGTTTTCCAGCACCATTCATACAAAGACTGTGTTTTCCCCATTTTATTGCTTTTTTTCTCTCTTGAAAATCACTTGCATATATTTATATGGATTGATTGCATTTGACATATTTCATTCCTGGTATAAAGAATATCATTTTTAAAATATTATATTTTTGTTACTGGCATATAAATACAATTTATTTTTATTTATTTTAGCCTGTGACTTTGTCAGACTCATTTGTTAATTCTAATAGTTTTGCATGATTTGAGGTTATTTTAGGTAATCCTGTCATGTGTAAATAGTGCTAGTTAGTTTCTTTTCAAACCTTATTCTGTATATATACTTTCCTAAGACTTCCCCTATGTTCTTGAATAAACATTGTGGCAATACAAATACTTCTCTGATTCCAGATAAGAGAAATCTTGTTAAAATTCATCTTATATACAATGCTTATTATATGTTAGCATCATTGGGGAAGATGATGATTATAAAGCAGTTACTTTATATTCACAGAATGCTAAGTATTTCTATCATGAGTGAGAATTTCATCAAATACTTCAAGTCTCTCACCGAGATAATTTTTCTTTTTATCTTTAAATGTGATGAATGAAACTGATTAACTTCTAAATATTTAACTATCTTTGCAATCACAAAATAAGTCTAATTGATTATATATAATTAGTTCTATATATCCCTGGAAAATATTAGATAACTTCAAAAATTTTGCACTATTCTTATGAGAATGATTATCCTGTAATATTCCTTTCTTTTAATATCCTTGATAGGTTTGGGGGCTCCTGGGTGGCTGAGTCTGGTAAGCAGCCGGCTCTCAGTTTCAGCCCAGGTTATGATCACGTTCAAGCCCCACATCAGGCTCTGTACTGACAGTGCAGAGCCTGCTTGGGATTCTCTCTCTCCCTCCCTTTCTCTCTCCCTCTCCTGCTCACTCTCACTGTCTCTCTCAAAATCAATAAATAAACCTATATATATATTAAATATATATATATATATATATAATATATATATGTGTGTGTGTGTGTGTGTGTGTATATATATATATATATATATATATATATATATCCATCCTTGATAGGTTTGGGGTGAAGTTTATGCTTGCCTGATATTAAAAAAAAAGTTAAAGTTTCCCTCATTTTCTGTTTGCTTGAAAGAATTTCTGTAAGGTTAAACCTATTTTTTTAAATAAATACTTATGAGTATTTAGTGGAAAGGCCATCTGGTCCTAGAGATTTCTTTCAAGGGAAGATATTTAATATTGGATTTATTTTATTTAATATGAATCATATTACTGATATTTCATACTTTTAGTCTCAGCTTTATTAAACTTTCTTCCCAAAGTATTTGTGCATTTTAGCTAAACTGTCAATTTTATTGTCAAAAATCTCTAATGTAATTAATTAATATCTCTACTACTTTAATATCAGAAACATTAATATCCTGATTTTGCAACTGATATTAATAATGTCTCCTATTTCCCTTTGATCTGCCTACCTATTAATTTATAAATTTTATTGATTTCTTTCGATTACATTATTTTTTCAATTACTTTCTTTATATAGAATGTTATTTTCTTATTTTCTAGTTTCTAGTTTGTAATAAAGGAATTTTGATTACATCTTTTGTGAAGAGCCAATGTGAATTTTTCTTTTTTGTGTGTGGTGCTCAGAGACATCCTGTTGGTTTTCTTTTTCTCTTTTTGTTATTTTCTAGCTTAATCCCACTGTGTTAGAAACATATTTTGTATGATTACACTCATATAACAAATTTTGAAAATTTTCTATGTTTATCTGAAAATGTGTATTCTGTCATACACATTTATATAGGGTTCAATCTACGCATTACATCATTTCTACATCATAATCTACAGTTACATCATTTCTCGTCACATCTTTAAATTCTAACGTATTTAAATTATTAACAATTTGGGAAAATTTGTTAAATTCTCACATTACAAATATGGATGCTGCAAATCTACATTTAATCAATATAGGTCTGCATTTTATAGAATAAGATTATTTGACAAGGATAAAGATCTTCCTATTCAATTGATACCTTAATCATGAGGATATGTTTGTATTTATCTCTAATGTTTATAGCTTTAAAGTATTTGATTTAGTATAGCTATATCGCCTTTCTTTTGTTTCTTATTTGTATAATATAACTATTCTCTGCTTACATGCTTTGAGATTTTTTTGTTTCCTATTAAAAAAATTACCATATATTAGCCTCTTATACATTTAATGTCTTAAAGGTTGTTTCTTTTGAATTAAACTAGCATTCCTGATTAATTACAGTCTTATACAAATAATTACCACTTCCTCAGTAGTGCTGCTGTAGTTCATTTTTCTACTTGCACAGTAATGATAAAACCTAAAAATACTTTAGCACTATGCATTTCCTTTATCTTTACCTTTTGTTCTCAAATTGCTTAATTCTACACATATTTCAAATGCACAAAATATTTTAATTATTATTTTGACTGTATAGTCTCCATTTAACTCTTAAAATGCCCATTCTTTCTTTTGGCCAATCAAACCTGCTGTTGACACACTCTAAAGAATCTTTCATTTTAGCTATTATAATTTTTAAAATACAAATTTCTGGGGTACCTGGATGGCTCAGTTGGTTAAGTGTCCAACTATTGATTTTGGCTCAGGTCATGATCTCACCACTGTGGAGCCTGCTTAAAATTCTCTTTCTGTCTCTTTGCCTCTCTTGCCCACTAATGCTCTCTAAACAAACAAAAAAACAAACATTAAAAATAAAATACAGACTTTCATTTCAAAAAATAGTATCTGTCTTATTCATAATTTTTATTTGATGAAAAAACATTCTTATACATTTCCATAACTCTTTAGACACAGTTATTTAAATAGCTGATTTAAAATCTTTTTTAAGGAAGTCCAACATCTAAATTTCCTCAGGGACATTTCCTACTGCATGCTTTATGCTTTCCTGTTATGGGTCATATTTTCTTACTTCTTTATGTGTCTTTTAATTTTTTTGTTGATAACTGTATATTTTAAATAACATGGCAAGTCTAGAAATCAAAATTGTCCCTTTTCATAGCATTTGTTACTGTTTCTCTTCCTTGTTATTTGTTTAGTGACTTCTCTGAACTAATTCTGCAAAGCTGTAGCTTTTACCATGTGTGGCCCTGAAGTCTCTGCTTTAATTTTTTTTAATGTTTATTTATTTTTGAGAGAGAGAGAGAGACAGAATCTGAAGCAGGCTCCAGGCTCTGAGCTGTTAGCACAGAGCCTGATGCAGGGCTTGAACCATGAACCGTGAGATCATGACTTGAGCCAAAGTCAGAAGCTTAACCAACTGAGCCACCCGGGCACCCCACTGAAGTCTCTGCTTTAGTTACCTGACTATTCAGCCAGTGAATAGACATAGAGATTTCCTTGAAGATGTGAAAACAAAAGTCTACCAATCTTTTCCAAGGAGTTTGCTGGGTGTTTTGGGTTACACCTTTAACACTAAGCCAAACCCTTTACAACTCTGCCTTAATCTTTACCTCCTGCTGGTGCAAATTCAAAGTTAGAGGCATGAATTTAGTGCCTTCTTCAGTCTTTCCCATGTATACAACTATGTTCATAAGTACAGCCTAATTCTTATTACCAGGAATATGTTAGAACTTTTCAAAGATCCCTATGAAACTCTCATTCCCCAGCTTCCTTTCTTATGCTTTTGGATTAGTTTATTCTTTGCTGTGATTATCATTGACTGTCTCAAGCAATGTTAAACAATTGTCTTTGATTATTTAGGAAAAATGTCCCTGGACACAATGCTATTTATTCACTCTGAGAGAACCTGAGAGAGATCCAACAAGATCAGGCTTGCCCATAAGGTCTTTCAGGGAAAAATCACACATACTAAGGGTAACGTGTCCCTGGGATTACGGTTTTAAAGGACCTCGGGGCCCCGGGGTAGCTCAATCTGTTAAGGACCAGACTTCTGCTCAAGTCATGATCTCATGGTTTGTGAGTTCGAGCCCCACGTTGGGCTCTGTGCCGACAGCTTAAAGCTTCTTTCAGATTCTGTGTCTCCCTCTCTCTCTTCCCCTCCCCCTGCTCCCTCTGTCTCTCTCTCTCTCTCAAAAATAAACATTAAAATATTGTTTTTTAAATAAAGGACTTCTAATCCTGTGCCCCCACTACTGGCTCATAAGATGTTTGTGTTCTCCATGATTGTCTGGCTGTTGGTTATCAAGCCTACCACGAAGCTGGAGAGGAGGAGATGGCAATAGACCAAGTTACAATGCCATAAAACTCATTGTACTTACTAATATTAAGTCCATTGTTCTTGAATACATGCTTCCCACATTGGTGCACACCTGTAGTTAATTGTCACAATTCTGGAAAAGTTGATTTTGACACTTTCTAGAAATGTTCTCCTTGTTTTTATTGAGATTATTTTTTGAGATGCTTACCCTACCATTTTGCTGGCATTCCTACGTAGATTTATTTTCTAAAAACTGAACATGAATTTATTCAAGGGAAAATCTCAAATCAGTGAGAAAGCCATTGATGTAACCTTTCTTCTCTGATGAGTGTTCTGGGAGTTAGGCCATATTGCATGCTGAGTTTTGACTTTTGATTGTTTTTTTTCAAATTTCCCTTGAGTATTTAATTATTGTTCATATGAACAAGATAGCCAACTTCACATTCTGTTCCCTATCACATATACCAACTAGTTTTTTTTTTTTAATGTAGTAAGAACATTCAACACGAGGTCTACACTTTCCACAAAATTTTAAGTATACGATACAGTTTGGTAACTATTGCCACAATGTTTTACAACAGATCTCTAGAACTTACTCGTCTTGTATAAATAAAACCTTATTCTGATTGAACAGTATCATCTCATTTTCTCCTCTCTCCAGACCCTGGAAACCATCATTCTGTTCTGTGCTTCCAGGACTTGGTCTATTTTAGATACTTCATATAAGTGAAATCATATAGGTTGATTTTATAATGGTAAAGTAACTTCATATTTCTGAGATAAATCCCAGTTTGTCAGGATAAAGAATGATTTTTATATATTGGTGGATTTCAATACATTTTTCTCAAGGATTTTAACAACAGTTTTCATAAGGAATATTGGTGTATACCAATATTTCTATCTTACTAATGTCTTTGGTTTTGGTATTGGTGTTATACTGGCTTTATAGAATGATGTGGAAATGTTCCCTGACCTTTTATATTGAAAACGGGGTTTTGAAGAATTAATGTCTTCCTTAAATTCTTTGTTGAACTCACCTGTGAAACCACCTGGACATTGAGTTTTCTTTCTAGAAAACTTTTAAGCTACTTTGCATTTTTTTTTAAAAAGATGAGACCTATTTGTGTTATCTATTTCTTCTATATCACTTTATGTATAATGTAAAAAAAAAAATAGTGTATTTCCACATCTTTTCTTCCAGCCAACAGCCATCTGTTGACTATTTTTCTGAGGACTCTACCTCTAAAAGTCCATGTTTTATTGTGTTTGGTATTAGTATTATGACTAAAAGCCATGGTGCATGTGTCAATTGAAATTAGTTTCTGTGGCATTATTACTTTTTTAAATTTTGTTTTCTATCAAAAAGGAAAAAGTCCTCAGAAAAATAGTCAACAGATGGCTGTATGTGCAAGTTTGTTTTTCTGTCAACAAATGACGTGGCTAGAGTGCTAACAAGATCAAGGGAAAACATTTCAAATTAAAATAACTGCGTATGTGCCTTGAGAATAGCTAGAACTATCCTATGATGGGATGACACTTCATTCACACCACCCTAAATCTTTAAAGGCAGACAATGAAAAAGCAATTAGCAAATGTTGTTTACTGTAAATCTTGTTATAATATGTATAATAAACAATACTGTATATCTTAAATATTATATAATATATAAGTATTATAACATCACATATATATAATATATATATATATTTACAATGTATATAAATAATATACAGTATTATTTCAAGGAAATTTTGCTTTCCTTTGAGTAGTTTTTCTTCTCTTTTGTCATGAGATAGATTATGTACATTTTATCCTATTTAGTTTTTTAAGTCAACTTCATGTACTTTGTCAAGAAACAATATGTTGATATCAGTTGTTTGATGCTCTCCAGTTTTTTGAAGGTTGAATTATAGATCCTGGTAGGTCTGCTTAGCAAGGTCAAGGTCCAGATCAGGAGGAAGTGTGGTCTTAAAACATTATATGGAAGTATCTGATTTCTGAATCCATAGATTCCTCTGAACTCTGAGTCTGCATAAATCATCCACACCTTTCTATTAAGTTAATGTTTCTCATTTGATTGAAGAGATTACTATGTTTCTGCCTGGTAAAACAATATACTCTAACCCTAAAGATCTTCCTCTTTACCCCTCATGACCACCAGAAAAATAAGTCACAACACATTTGAGCCAGAAATATCCTGGATCTACTAAGAGCTGCAAGACTTGATCAATATTTACCAGCTAGAATCAGGATAATATTTATAAAACTTAATCTTGAGGTGCTAGGTCAAGCAGACTGAGACATAAGATTTGATTATTCTAAGTTGGAAGGCATTTCATTTATGTTACATTATGGGTAAGGAAAATGGAGAGTATATTGACATGGGGACACCTTCTTGTTAAAGAATATGGGTGATGTTCTAGAATGGTTCTTGGAAGCTTAAAAAAAGGGATGGTCCATAATAAATCACATAAATGATAGTGCTGCCTTGACAGATGTTGAATAATGTAATCAAGATCTTAAGTAGACAAGTTGAAGTGGTTACATTATGTAATGATGAAAATCTTGATGAATATAGTCTCTGAGAGGACTTCAAGAACACTCACTTAGCAAAGACATGAGGAAGGTCCTCAGGAGAGGGACACCAGCATTATTAAGAATCTGTGTTAGGCATCCTTTGTAGGCCATGGCTGGCAGAAGGTGCATAGGTTTGCCTTTAACATGGCTGATCAAGCTACAGTCACAACTATTAAACTGCTCTCAGCCTGGGTGGTTAACAATTCATCTTAATAGGAATCAACACATATTCCAAGCATGGGTTTGCATTTCCTTCCCAAAGGTCTTCCATCAACATTACTCTCTAGGGGCCTACTATATGTTTGATCTTACAGAACATTGTATCAGACCCAAGGTCTCATTTCATAGGAAAATAAGTTTTGCAATTACCAAATAACCATTACATCTCCTGGTTTTATTGTATACTATACTGCCAAGAAAACACCAGCCTGATAGAAACACGTTTTGAAGATGTGTTGAGGAACCAGCCTGGAGATCTTAACATACAAGCATGACCTACTGTCCTTAAAGATGTAGCATACACACACACACACACACAAAGTATCATTATGTTTTGGGTCTAGGAACAAAGGTGTGAAATAGGAATGGCTCCAAGTACCATCACTCTCAACGACTCATTTTGACACATTCTCTTTCTATGCCTGCTCCTCTAGTGCCCAGAGTGGGAATGTTTTCCTCAGGGCATATATCAAGAATCCTATTAAACTTCAACTTTAGATATTGTGCAGATATCCTGGGCTTACTGTACTAAGAGAGCAGTAGGCAAAGAGAGGGTGTCAGCATCCTGACCAGGTAACTATGATCATCAAGTGGAGATCTGATTTTAGACAATGGCACAGAGAAGAATTTGTTTTATACATGAGTGTTTCATTTAAGCATGTTTTTGTATTTCCTTGCCCAGTTTGGATGGGAAAAGAAAACGGTATGGTCATTAAGGGTTCATATTTCTTAGAGATAAGAATCTGCATAACCTTAACTCAAAGACCATTCAGATGATCAGAAGTGCTAGCTGAAGATAAGTGGAATCTATATTGAGTAGTAGAGGAGGGAAATAGCATGGATCATTTGTAGCATCAACATTAGTTATAGTGGCATACAGTTTATTCAAAGATCTTACAAATTCTCCTGATGAAGAGGCCCACCAGAATCTTAGGTTATATCTGTCCAGAACTTATGTCAAAAAGCAGTGTAGATCCAATGATATAAGAGGGAATTGGGTTAGATTACTCTAAGACTTCTGTCCACACATTTTTCAGAACTGAAGCCCTCATTTCCCTAACTGCTGGGTGTGTTGCTGGCTGATAGTTGTCCGCCAAAGCTTTCTTTGGAAATTGCTTATGGTTGTAGAGGACTGCCTTATTCATTGTCAAATCTCATCCCCAAAGAAGACTCCCATCCATTGGCTGTTTAATTAGGATATATAAGGATGTAGGCCTTTTGCTAAAATGCAGAACAATTCTGTAGGACTATCCCTCTTCTAGAGTTTCCCACTTGACTGTGACCACTGTTGTAACTGTATCACAGTTCAAATTCTCTTTGCCTAATCCTGCATCCTTCTGTCCCCACCATTTTTTAATTCAGAAGTGCTCTACACTAAGCTTCCTGACTGAATCTCAGAGTCTTTTTCCAGGAAACTCATCCTGCATGCAGTGGGTTGAGTTTTGTACTCCAAAAAATATGTTCAAGTCCTAATATCTGGTAGCTATGAATGTGACATTATTTAGAAATAGGGTATTTGCAGATATAATTAGTTAAAATCATACTGGGTTAAGGTGAACTCTAATTCAATGATGCATGCTTATAAGGAAGGTGGTACTCAGAGACAAATACCCAGAGGAGACACATGAAAAAGAAGGGCAGGTGACAATAAGAGAAGTGATTACAGTGATGCAGCTGTAAACTGAGGAAGACTTGAGGCCACCACCAGCTTGAAGGAGCAAGAAAAGTTTCTTCTTAGAACTTGTAAAGAAGACATGTGGTAATTTTCTTACTGCTTCTTAGAAAACTAACACACTTCAAAACCCAAAGGAAATGAATAGGTACATTTTTTACAGGCATTTTGAAGAACAGGTGGAAATTAATCCGTTTCCTGAAAAAGTTAGACCTTAAACTCTCATAAGAGTGAAGAGAGAAATAATGTCACACATCAGAGGTTAAGAAAAGTAAATTAGAGTGAATAATAATAAATGTTGAAGAAGAATCATTGTTATTAAGAAAGTATAGAAATTAACTATATTGGACACTGAACTAATCTTTAGGGCTTGAAAGAGGGAACTTGAGTGTGAAGGTTAATTTTATGATGTGTCAACTTGAGCGGCCCACAGAACGTCTAAATTGGTTAAACATCACTTCTGTATGTGTCTGGAAGGGATTAGAATTTGAATTGGTGAACTCAGAAAAGCAAATGGCCCCCTTCAATGAGGGTAGGACTATTCACTTCACCAAAGACCTGAATATAATAAAAAGGTCAAGGAAACTTGAATTCACTCTCTGCCTATTTGAGGTGAGACATCAATCTTCTGCCCTCCACATACCTGATTCTCAGGCTTCAAACCTGTGTGGGAATCTACACCATTGGCTCTCTGACTGTCACACCTTCAAACTATATCACAAGTCTTCCTGGGTCTCCCACTTGCAGAAGATAATGGAACTTTTTAGTCTCCATAATCATGTGGGCCTTGTATACCTTGTAATAAGTGTTTACATACAATAAATATATATCTTCTGTTATGTTTCTCTGTAGAACTGATATACTAAAGTTGGCATAAAAAGTTGAAACAAATATTAAGACAGCCCATATACATTCACCAAACCTTTATCATTAGCGTTTCATTAAATGTAAGAAGATTCTTCTTTGGACAGTAAGTATATTTAGCACTTAGACTTTCAATGCCCCTATTTAAGAAAAGATCATATTATTTTTCTTTATTTTCCAGTGGTATTACTCATTAATTGTAAATCAATTTAGAATAGTGTGTCATGCATAAGGAAGACTGAATTTATAAGACTGAATCTTTTTCTTTGTTTGGTATAAGTTGTATTCTTATAATTTTTAAGTTGGTTTAAAACTTCATATCTTCCTGGGATCATGTTAGTATTTTGTCTCCTAAAAAATAAACCAAACAGTATAAGAAAGGAAAAGATGATGTAAAATATGTAATACAAGTTTTACGAGTTCTTAAGAATATTTTTTGAATACAGAAAACTGAGATTGAGAAAAAGAAAAGGAAATATCTAAATATAAATACATTTTCAGTGATGTTCTGGGAGAATTCAAGCAATTAGAAACAAAGAAATCTGTTCCTTAGGAGTATAGTTTTGTGTGTAATCTTAAAGAAGTAAGTTAAAATCCTCAGTTTGTTCTCTGAATTTAAGAGTATCCTATGGTTTGCTTCTCTCTCTTTTTATCTTATTTTTACTTTCCTTCCCCTATGTTCATCTGTTGTGTTTCCCAAATTCCATATGTGAGTGAAATCATATGATATTTGTCTTTCTCTGACTAATTTGGTTAGCATAATACACTCTAGTTCCATCCATGTTTTTGCAAATGGCAAGGTTTCATTCTTTTTGATTGCTGAACACTATTCCATTACACACACACACACACACACACACACACACACACTCTCCACTTTTTTGTCCATTCATCTGTCGTTGGACATTTGGGCTCTTTCCATATTTTGGCTATTGTCAATAGTGCTGCTATAAAACTAGGTGCAAGAGCCCCTTCAAAACCACACACCTGTATCCTTTAGATAAATACCTAGTAGTTCAATTTCTGGGGGGTAGTGTAGTGTAGTTCTATTTTTCATTTTTTGAGGAAGCTCCATACTGTTTTCCAGAGTGGCTGCACCAGTTTGCATTCCCAGCAGGACTGCAAAAGGGTTCTTTATTTGCATCCTCGCCAATATCTCTTGTTGCCTGAGTTGTTAATGTTAGCCATTCTGAAAGGAGTGAGATGGTATCTCATTGTGGTTTTGATTTGTATTTCCCTGATGATGAGTGATGTGGAGCATGTTGTCATGCATCCATTAGCCATCTGGATGCCTTCTTTGGAAAAGTATCTATTCATGTCTTTTGCCCATTTCTTCACTGGATTATCTGTTTTTTGGGTGATAAATGTGATATCTCCCTCTCTCTCTCTTCCTCTCGAGAGGATAGAGATTTTGGATACTAACCCTTTATCAGATACATCATTTGCAAATATCTTCTCCCCTTCCATCAGTTGCCTTTTAGTTTTGCTGATTGTTTCCTTTACCATGCAGAAGATTTTTATCTTAATGAAGGCCCAATAGTTCATTTTTGCTTTTGTTTCCCTTGCCTCCAGAGACATGTTGAGTAAGAAGTTGCTGCAACCAAGGTCAAAGAGGTTTTAACTTGCTTTCTCCTCCAGGATTTTAATGGCTTCCCATCTTACATTTTAGGCCTGTCATCCATTTTGAGTTTATTTTTGTGTATGGTGTAAGAAAGTAGTTCAGGTTTATTCTTCTGCATGTAGCTGTGCAATTTTCCCAGTACCACTTGTTGACAATACTGTGTTTATTCCATTGGACATTCTTCCCTGATATGTCAAAGATTAGCTGGCCATATGCTTGTGGGTCCGTTTCTGGGGTTTCTATTCTGTTCCATTGATCTAAGTATATGTTTTTGTGCTAACACGATACTGTCTTGATGATTACAGCTTTGTAATACATCTTGAAGTCTGAAATTGTGATGCCTCCAGCTTTGGTTTTCTTTTTCAGGATTGCTTTGGGTATTCAGGGTCTTTTCTGGTGTCATATAAATTTTAGGATTGTTTGTTCTAGCTCTGTGAAGAATACTGGTGTTATTGTCATAGGGATTGTGTTGATATGTAGATTGCTTTGGGTATTATTGGCATTTTAACAATATATTTTCTTCCAATCCATGAGCATGGAATATTTTTACATTTTTTGTGTGTCTTTTTCAATTTCTTTCATAAGCTTTCTATATTTTTCAGTGTATAGATTTTTCATGTCTTTGATTATGTTTATTACTAGGTGTTTTATGGTTTTTGGTGCAATTGTAAATGGAATCCATTCCTTGATTTCTCTTTCTGTTGCTTCATTATTGGTATGCATTGATTTTATATCCTGTGAAATTGCTGAATTCATGTATCAGTTCTAGCAGTTTTTTTATAGAATCTTTTGTTTTCCATATAGAGTATCATGTTTTCTGTGAAGAGTGAAAGTTTGACTTCCTCCTTGCTGATTTGGATGCTTTTTATTTCTTGTGGTGTCTGATTGCTGAGGCTAGGACTTCCAATACTATGTAGAATAACAGTGGTGAGAGTGGACATCCCTGTCGTGTTCCTGATCTCAGGGGGAAAGCTCTCAGTTTTTTCCTATTGAGGATGATATTAGTGGTGGGTCTTTCATATATGGTTTTTATGATCTCGAGGTATGATCCTTCTATCCCTTTCTTGTGGGTTTTTATCAAGAAAGTATGCTATATTTTGTCAAATGCTTTCTATTATCTATTGAGAGGATCATGTAGCTCTTGTCATTTCTTTTATTAATGTGATGTATCACATTGATTGTTTGAAGATATTGAACTAACCCTGCATCCCAGGTATAAATCCACTTTGATCGTGGTGAATAATTCATTTAATTTATTGTTGGATCCAGTCTGCTAGTATCTTGTTGAGCATTTTTTATTCCATATTCATATTCAAATTGGTCTGTAGTTCTCCTTTTTAGTGGGTTTTTTGTCTGAATTTGGAATCTGGGTAATGCTGGACTCATAGAATGAGTTTGGAAGTTTTCCTTCCATTTCTAGTTTTTGGAACAGCTTCAAAAGAATAGGTGTTAACTCTTCTTTAAAATGTTTCGTATAATTCTCCCAGAAAGCCATCCAGCTCTGGACTCTTGATTTGTTGGGAGATTTTTGATTACTAATTTGATTTCTTTTCTGGTTATGGGTCTGTTCAAATTTTTTATTCTTCTTGTTTCAGTTTTGGTAGTTTATATGTTTGTAGGAATTTGTCCATTTCTTCCAAATTTCCCAATTTATTGGCATATAGTTGCTAATATTCTCTTATTATTGTTTGTATTTCTGCAATGGTGGTTGTGATCTCTCCTCTCTCATTCTTGATTTTATTTATTTGGGTCCTTTTTCTTTTTGGTCAAACTGGCTAGTGATTTATCAATTTTGTTAATTCTTTCAAAGAACCATCTCCTGGTTTCATCGATCTGTTCTTTTTTTTCTGATAGCATTGATTTCTGTTATAATCTTTATTATTTCCCATCTTCTGCTAGTTTTGGGTTTTATTTTCTGTTCTTTTTCCAGCCCTTTACAGTGTAAGTTTAGGTTGTGTATCTGAGACTTTTATTCCTTCTTTAGAAAGGCCTGGATTGCTAAATATTTCCCTCTTATGACCTCCTTTGCTGCATCCCAGAGATTTTGGGCTGTCATGTTATCATTTTCATTGGCTTCCGTGTACTTTTTAATTTCCTCTTTAACCTCTTGGTTAACCCATTCATTCTTGAGTAGGATGTTTTCTAATCTCCAAGTATTCACCGTCTTTCCAAATTTTTTCTTGTGGTTGATTTCGAGTTTCATAGTGTTGTGGTCTGAAAATATGCATGGTATGATCTTGATATTTTTGTACTTGTTAAGGTCTGATTTGTGATCCATTCTGGAGAATGTTCCATGTGCACTCGAGAAGAATGTGTATTCTGTTGCTTTAAGATGAAATCTTCTGAATATATCTCTTAAGTCCATCTGGTTCAGTGTGTCATTCAAAGCCATTGTTTCCTTGTGATTTTCTGTCCATTGTTGTAAGTGGGGTCTTGAAGTCCCCTACTATTATGGTATTATTATCAACAAGTTTCTTTATGTTTGTGATTAATTGACTTATATATTTGGGTTCTTTCAAGTTGGGGGCATAAATGTTTACAATTATTAGATCTTCTTGGTGGATAGACCCCTTAACTATGATATAGTGCCCTTCTGCCTCTCTTGTTATAGTCTTTATATTAAAATCTAGATTGTCTGATGTAAGTATGGCTACTCCAGCTTTCTTTTGGTGACCATTAGCATGATAGATGGTTTTCCATCCCCTTACTTTCAATCTGAAGGTGACTATAGGTCTAAAATGAGTCTCTTGTAAACAGCAGATAGATGCATCTTGTTTTCTTATCCATTCTAATATCCTACATCTTTTGATTGGAGTGTTTAGTCCATTGACACTTAGAGTGAGTCCTGAAAGATATGAATCTAATGCCAGTGTGTTGTCTGTAGAGTTGGAGTTTCTGGTGTCTCTGGTCCTTCCTATGTTGCTTTTGGTCTTTTTTTTGCTTTGTTTCATCTTCTCTCCCCTCAGAGTCCCCTTAAAATTTCTTGCAGGGCTGGTTTAGTGGTCACAAACATCTTTAGTGTTTGTTTCTCTGGGAAATTCTTTATTGTTCCTTATACTTTGAATGGCAATCTTGCTGGATAAAGAATTATTGACTGGATATTTTTCCAATTAAGCATGATGAATATATCCTGCCACTCCTTTCTGGCCTGCCAACTTTCTGTGGATAGGTCTGCTGCAAACCTGATCTGTCTTCCCTTGTAGGTTAAGGCCTGCCCCCCACCCCCACTGGCTGCTTTCATAATTCTTTCCTTATCTGTGTATTTTGTGAATTTGGCTATGATATGCCTTGTTGATGGTCAGGTTTTGTTGACTCTACTGGGAGTCCTCTGTACTTCCTGGATTTTGATGTCTGTATCTTTCTTCAAGTTAGGAAATTTCCCCACTATGATTTACTCACTTAAAACTTCTACCCCCTTTTCTCTCTCTTTATCCCAAAAGATATGATTCAGATATTATTCCTTTTTAAAGACTCACTGAGTTCTCAGATTCTTGTATTGTATTCTTTTGCCTTAGATTCCCTCTTTTTTTCTGCATGATTATTCTCCATAATTTTGCCTTCTATATCACAGAAAGACTTCTGGTGGTCCTCTAGGGCCAGTGCTTGGTTGGCACAATTAGACAGGGCTTGGTGTAATGGCTCCGTTCTCCACTAGGTGGTGCTGCTTAGCTTACTGAGGTGGATTGATGAGTAGGAGAGGTGAAAATGGCATCCCAGTCTCTGGCACCAGAACTCTGTGCTCTCACTGACCAACAGTCAAGCACCCCTCCTTTGTCACCAGCTTCTGTCTACTCCCTACTTCTACACTGCCTGCACCCAAGCCACCTGTCTGCAAGGCAGCACCTCTCTCTTGAATTATATCTCATATGGGGCTGTGTTTCCAAACCCCTCACTTCTGAGAGCCCCACAGTTTGGACCTACTCTGACCCTCTGGGGGAGGTTCTCACTGGGCAATGGCTGGGTGCCATCTTCCCCGAGGAATGTTCATGTGGTTGGCTGTTGTAGAGGTTCAGAGATTGTAACTGAGTGCCTGCTTGTCCCAGAAAAAGTTCACGTGATCACACAGCAGCAGAGGTTCAGAGATTCTGACAAAACACAACACACAGCCAGCGCCAGGTTTCACAGCATCTTGGCATCTTTGTCCCAATGCCAGCAAACATGGCTGTTCTCCAGGATCTTCTGGGACCTTTGCCTGTGGGGAGGCCATATGGCCTCTACCAAATGTCCTTCTAGCAGGGGAGCTGCTTCTCTTCGTGTGGTCTGCAGACCCATTGGACCTTGCTGCCTGTTCCTGGGGATTTGCCCTTCCCACCAGAGCACCACCAGAGCTGCAGAATTTCTGATTGCTCTTCTGTTTATATAGTCCTAATGGTATTGAAACCCTCTACTTTTTCCTTTCTCCCTTTCTTGTTCAGTTCCTTATGGGTGTTTCCACTATTTCACTTTCTCTCCAGCTACTTTGCAGGGAGTGCTTTTCCTATACTCACCCTCCTTTCTCTGTCCTTTCTCTGCAAAAACATCCCTCTACTCTCTGCGGCTTTTCTTTCCCCCAATTTACTTCTTCACTAGTTATGCAGATTGTTGTATTAGTCCTCAGATCAAATTTCTAGGTGTGTAAAATGGTTTGGTGCTGATCTAGCTGCATTTCAGGAACAAGAGAAGCTGTGAACTTCCATGCTGCTCCATTATCTTGGCCCCTCCCCACAAGAAACAACTTCAATGACTTTCTTTGCCAGTTCCAGGCAATATCAGAGAAAAAGCAAAGGTTTTTCTCGTTTATTATGATGATGATTTTATTTTTTTATATTAAAATTATGAATCAGGAAGGGAGATTGTCATGGATGGAAAATATTTGAAATGCTAGCAAGAGATTAGTTGACATTCTTTCATGGATTTCCGTGTATAAAAAAAATCAAAATGAATTAAGATGATAACCATGTTGAGCAGGGACGTTGATTCAGAGAAAATAGGAAAAGTCAAAGATTGTTCAGGTTCTAGTAGGAGGAAGGACAATAATAAGTGAAAGTAAGTAACAGAGAGAGGTAAAATAAAAATAAGTGAAACACAGTGGAAAGCTATCAATGGAGAACATTAATATTACTATCAAAATTTTGTGATTTATACATGCCATCAGGAAATTTCCTGTGGTGAATTATTGACAATTTATAGTGGCCAGAAATCATGTAGCTTAGTTAAATATAGATTATAGCTAATTAAATTATAGAAATGGGATTTTCTGGAAGACAATCCTAATAAAATATCCATATTGAAATAGGATTAGAAATGGACAAGTGGATTTGAATTATAAGAAAAGGCATATAAGGCTTATAAACTAAATGGGTTGAGGGGACATTCCTCTTAAATTTCCTGAAAGAGTCTTATTCATGATTTTATGTAGTCATTTTTTGAAAATTTTAATTGCAATACAGTTAATATATAGTATATTAGTTTCAGATATATAATACAGAGGTTCAACAATTCTATAGATTAATCGGTTCTCATGATAAATGCACTCTTTTTTAAACAGTTTCTTAAAAACATTAATTTTTTTCTATATATATATTATTTTTTATTTTCAGTTTTTAGTTTAATTCTAGTTAGTCAACATAACTGTAATATTAGTTTTGGGAGTAGAATATAGAGATCCATGACTTAAATATAACACCCAGTGTTCATCACAAGTGCCCTCAATACCTATCACCTATTTATCCCATCCTTCTACCCACCAATCCTCAGTTTGTTCTCTACAGTTAAGAGTCTCTTTTGTGGTTTGCCTCTCTCTTCCCCCCACCCATGTTCATCTGTTTGTTTCTTAAATCCCACATATGAGTGAAATCATATGGTATATGTCTTTCTCTAACTGACTTATGTTGCTTAGCATTATATACTCTAGCTCCACCCATGGCACTGCAAATGGCAAGATTTCATTCTTTTTGATGGCTGAGTAATATTCTATTGCATGTATATATGTATGTGTGTATACATATACGTATATATATATACACACACATATATACACATATACATATATATATACGCACACATATATACACATATACATACACACATATACACATATACACATATACATATATATACGTATATATATACACACACATGTATACACATATGCATATATATACACATACATATATATACACATATACATACGTATATATAACATATATACATACACACATACACACACACTTCTTTATTCATCAGTCAATGGACATTTGTTTTCTTTCCATAATTTGGCTATTATAGATAATGTTGCTGTAAACATCAGGGTACATGTTTCTCTTTGAATCCATATTTTTGCATCCTTTGGGTACACATTCAAGGTACGATTACTGGATTGTAGGGTAGTCATATTATTAATTTTTTGAAAAACATCTATACTGTCTTCTATAGTGGCTGCACTAGTTTGCCTTCCTACTAACAGTGCAAGAATGTTCCTTTTTCTCCACATCCTAACCAACACTTGTTTCCTGAGTTTTTAATTTTTCTCATTCTGACAGGTTTGAGGTGATATCTCATTCTGGTTTTGATTTGCATTTCCCTGGTGGTAAGTAATGATGAACATCTTTTCATGTGTCTGTTTGCCATCTGTATGTCTTCTTTGCAGAAATGTCTGTTCATGTCTTCCCATTTTTTAATTAGATTATTTGTATTTTTTGGTGTTAAGTAGTATAGGTAATTTTTATATTTTGGATAATGATTCCTTAATATATTTATAATTTGCAAATATCTTCTCCCATTCTGTTGATAGTTTCTTTTGCTGCACAAAAGCTTTTTATTTAGGTGTACTTCCAAAAGTTTGTTTACCAATCATTGTTTTCAATCATGAATATTTCAGTAAGAAGTATTAACATTAAACCCATAAAAAAGAATACTTAAAACATAATTTGTGAAAAATTAAAATATGAGTCAAATAAGATACTCTAGAATTGTTTTCCCTGGGTTAACAGATATACATAAATGTTGCATGCATATAGGGAGGAGCACATTTATAGATTTGAGGCAAGAGGCCAGACATTGTATGGCAAAGATTAAGAAGATGTTTAACTTCCATCCTTCACCTGAAGGTACCTTGAGATTTCCTACAATAGTCTCACTTTCAGTCTCTTCATCTTGGCCAACAAGTTTACTCAACCTACAATCTCCTGGGAGGAGAAGTAAGCAGGGTTTGACAATGATTAACTATATAGAGTCTCTATTATGGAGCAAATGGATAGAAGTATGTATGATGTTTTCAGAGCCTTTTGAAAAGATGAGTGAATAAATGGATAAAAAGGAATACAAGTAAGGATTATGTTAAAACAGAAATTATAGAGGATAAGATAGCATATAGTTCAAACCTCTAAAAAATTGTAAAAATGGAGAATGATCAATGGAAATAAAAGTATATGAATGTGTGCACTTTTCTACCAATTCTCCATAGGAAATGTGAAATAATTATTGTAAAAGATATCTTAAGATTACTTCTATTCTTTCTTTGAAACATTAGCCAACAATAGATGTTTTTTCTACATTGATCTTATTAGATGCTATTTTTTAAATGTTTATTTACTTCTTTTGAGAGAGACAGCAGTGAGCAGCGGAGGGGCAAAGAGAAAGAGAGAGAGTCTCAAGCTGACTTCACTCTCAGTGTGGAGCCCAATGTGGGGCTCAGTCTCATGAACTGTGACATCATGACATGAGCTGACATCAAGTGTCAGATGCCCAACCCACTGAGCCACCCAGGAGCCCCCGATTTTATAATATACTCTCAAACAGAGGCACATTAAAGAGTATACACACACACACACACACGCACACATGTACATAGATACATTTATATATTTATTTATATATTCATTTATGCATATAATTTATATGTTTATTCATTTATTTAACTTGCTCTTAGTGTATAATGATGAACAAATATTTGTTAACAAAAATGTAGGTAAGATTATCCAACAAAATTTCTTTAAAAAATTTTAAAACTGTAGTTAAAAGTGTATTTTTTTAAATTTTAGAGTGAGAGCATTAGGAAGAGAGGCAGAGAGAGAGAGACTCATAAGCAGGCACCATGCTCAGCATGGAACCTGATGTGGGGCTCGATCCCATGAGCCTGGGATCATGACCTGAGCCAAAATTAAGAATGAAACGTTCAACCAATTTAACCCACTCAGGTACCCCTAAAAGTGTATTTTTATAATGTAATGATAATAAATGCATAGAGCTTATAGAATGACTCTTAAATGTTCTTGAAGCATGTAAAAAAGTAAAAGGATAGTTATATGGATAATATTAAATTGGATATGTTAAAGAGTAGGTTCATAGTTAGAAATTAGACATATCTTAAGACATATTTGTAAGGAAACGTTTTTAATGGTAGAGCAGGAAAACAGGGTCATGTAAATATTATTTCAGGACCATATTTATTTTTCTAGTTTATCTTTCTTTCCTTCCTCTGATGTTAGGAACCTTATGTAGACTATAAGTAGATGTGGTAAATCTTTCTTGGCAAAAGAAGAGCAAATCAGAATGCAAATTCTCCAGAAATCCTCTAAGGAAACATGTCAGGTTTCTTTTGCATGCATATGGAATTATCTCCTCGAGAGAAAAAGAGAACAGGAAGAGGAAGGACAAGATCTTGCATGTAATATTTGCTAAAATCTCATTACATAGACTTTGAGTTTTCCATTTTCCCAATAGAAGCTATTATTCATTTCAAGTTCAAATATATTGCTCAAAATTAAAAGATTTTCTGGCATTTTTTATTAAAAATCCAGATGTTCTAGCCGTCATAACTAGATACTGCAGCATCTTAAAGCCTGTATGTTCCTGGGATCCAAATACTTTTAAAAGTATATATACAGATCACTTTCTTGGATTTAACTTCTTTTTAAAAAAAATTTTTTTATAACATTTACTCATTCTGGAGAGACAGAACGACAAAGCATGAGTGTGGGAAGGGCAAAGAGAGAAAGGGAGACACAGTATCCAAAGCAGGATCCAGGCTCTGAGCTGTCAGCACAGGGCCTGACACAGGGCTTGACACAGGGCTTGAACCATGAACCGTGAGATCATGACCTGAGCCAAAGTCAGATACTTAACTGACTAAGCCACCGAGGCACCCTATCTTTTTTAAATCAATACAAGGAAGAGGTGCTTTATTCCTATTTCCTAAATTTCATACAACCATGTATCATCATAGCTCATCAATTTTCTCTGACATATTTGAAAATAAATATTTTCTAACTTGTCAAATACCTGGAGTGAGTAGGTTCTTACCTTGTCTTACTAAGTCTTACCAAACTTACCAAGTCTTTTTACTATGGCACAAATAACCAACACTATATTCACTTACATTGGATGTGAATTCATTTTGTTCACTTTTATGAAGTCTGATTTAGCATACTCTAATAAACAAATATTGCTTAGTAGAACATGTGGGTAAAGACTGCTTAGAGAAAATCTAGGAATAAAATTATTTAGAAGTATAATTTTCATACTTTGTTAATAATAAATCTGTAAAACCTGAAAAATATTGTCTCTTAATGGACCACTGAAATGAAAGCAAACTTATTTGGAGCAAATTAGTTTGGAGAGGTTGAGGCCTCAAATTTTAATTGAATGTAAATGGTGCATTCAGTATGCAAGGCACCATCATTTGAACAGTCTTGAAAAAGATTAAAAGAAGTCTCTCTGTTCAGGAAATAGCACATTAAAAAGCTGTGTATAGCCTAGTTATGTCAGTAAACCATATTATGTGTGTGTTAGCAGACCACCTTAGTGGATGAGATGTATTATAATCAGGATGTTTATCATACATAATTACTGAACAGGAGCTGTATTATATGGCACTGACAAGCATGGATCCGTAGTTCTAGATTTATGTCCTTTTAGGTTCCTGAGCAGAGCTTGTTATGTATAAACCAGCAGAAGCAGATGGACTGCTCTCCAGAGTACAATAGAGCAACGTAGGATTTTACAGGAGAGAAAGTTTCCTTTAGCAAAACCACAGAAATGTAGATGGCTACAGAGACAAATTCCACAACTGAGCAAAAAGAACCGTTGGTCACACTTAAAACTTGATTGATGGATATTAAAGCTGATGAGCAGATGCTTGTGAAAAAAGAAAGGGGGGAGAAGGAGGGGAAAGAGGAAGAGGGAGAGAGAGAGAGAGTGCATTTCTTATCTAAAAATTAGCATATCTCCCTCCTTTATTATTATGACATATTAAAAGGGTCTTGAGAACATTTACATACATTAAAAGGCACAAATGTTGAATTTTTTCTTATAATCCAGTGGGTTTTTTTTTTGTATATTCAGAGTTGTGCATCTATATCAATAATCCGATTTTAAAGTATCTTCATACCCCCAAAACACCCCATTAATAAGTAAAAGGCCCTCCTCATATTCCTCTAAACTCTCCCTTTCAGACCTGGGCTACCACCAATACACTCCCTGTCTCTATTAGTAAAAGACGAACTAGGTTCATGAAAGTTTTCAAGAGTTTATTTGAGCATACATCAGTTAGAATTGGGCAGCAGCAAACCAAAAATTATGAGCACTCCACCTACAGGAGGTAGAAGTTTTTGTAGAGAAGATACAGAAGCAAAACAAACAAAACTATTTAATTGCTATAGTTCAAACAGGTGGTTTATTTATATAGCAAGTTGGCTGTTTGTGATTGGTTGTTCTTAATTTTCATTTTCTTGGATGTGAGTTCATTTAGTCTGGCTTAGGTTTTGGTTTGCTTACTGGGCTACCAAAGCATTAAGGCCACCCCAGTCTAATAGGCTCCTTGTTTAATTAATTTAACACTATAAATTTGCCTATTTTGGACACCTCCTATCAATGGAATAATGAAATTTATGGTCTTTTGTGAATTTTCTTTCACTTAGCATAATGTTTTTGATCCATCCATGTTGTAGCATGTTATCAGTATTTCTTTTTTTTTACTGCTAAATAATATTCTATTGCAAAAAATGCACATTTTGTTTATCCATTCATCAGTTGATGGACATTTGGATTGTTGCATTTTTATTAATTATGAATTGATTTTTTCATATGCATGTTTCCATTTCTATTGAGTATATACCCAGAAGTAGAATTGCTTGGACATATGGTACCTCTATGCTTAACATTCTGATATACTTCCAAATTGTTTACCAATGTAGTTTTACTATTCTATATACCCACCAGTGGTGAGTGTTATGGGTTCTAGTTTCTCCATATTGTCACCAACACTTGGTTTATGTGTCTTTTTGATTATAGCCATCCTAGTGGATATAAAGTGGCATCTCATTACTCTGTTTACTTACATTTCACTAGTGACTAAGGATGTTGTTCATCTTTTCATGTGCTTGTTGACCACTTGTGTATATTCTTTGGAAAAATATATTTAAATCCCTTTGCCCATTAAAAAATGAGCCTTTGTCTTTTTGTTTAATAATATGATATATTCTGGAAACTAGACCCTCGTCAGATAAATGATATGCAAGTATTTTCTCCAATGATGTAAGTTGTTTATGTTGATTCTCTCTCATGATGGAGTCCTTCACAGTACAAAAGTCTTCAATTTTAATGAAATCTAAATTTTTCAATGGTTACTAGTTCTTTTGGTGTCATACCTAAGTAATCAGTGCTAAATCCAAAGTCACAAAGATTTACCCCTATAATCTCTTCTAAGAGCATAAAGTTTTTGCTCTTACATTTGGGTCTATGATCAATTTTAAGTTAACTTTTTGTGTGTGATGTGAAGTAGGGATCCAGATTAATTATTTTGCCCTTGAAAATAAGTGTCCCAGAATAACTGGTCAAAATGACTATTCTTTCTCCACTCATTAGTCTTAGCATCTTTGTCAGAATTAATTGATGGCATATGAGGGGTTTATTAGGCTTTCAGTTATATCTCACTATCTATCCTTAAATCAGTACACTTTACTGATTACTGTAAATTTGTAGTAAGTTTTGAAATTGGGAATCATGTCTTCCAACTTTATTCTTCCTTTTCAATGTTGTTTTTAGCTTTTTTGAGTCCCTAATAATGCCATTAGAATTTTAGAAATAGGTGTGTGTATGTGTGTGTGTGTGTGTGTGTGTGTATGTGTGTGTGCGTGTGTTTTAATATGGCAAAAGACCCAGCTGAGATTCTTATAAAATGCATTGAATCTAGTTATGGATACATTGCTATCTTAACAATATTAAGTCATACAATTTATGCTTATGGGATGTCTTTCCATTTATTTAGATTTTATTTAATATCTTTCAACAATATTTTATAGATTTATGTACACTCTTTATACTTTTGTTTATTAAATTTGTTCTCAGGTATTTTATTATTTCTGATGCTATTGTAAATAGGTGATTTCTTAATTTCACTTTTGAATTGTTTGTTGATAGGGTATAAAATACAATTGAATTATTTATATTGATCTTACATACTGTAGACTTACTGGAATTGTTTATTATTCCTAATAATTTTATTGTGGATTTCTTCAGATTTCATATTTTGTATATTAATGATTATGCCATCTATAAACAGAGATAGTTATACCTATTTCTTAGAAATGTTTATTTTTCTCACCTAATTGCTCCGGCTTCTATATTCAGTAAAATTTTGAATAGAAGTTGCAAGAGTGGATGTCCTTGACTTTTTCCTTTATATAGGAAAAAGTGTTCTATTTTTCATCATTTCATATCTATATTTTAGTTGAGGATTTTAATTAGATGCACTTTATCAGCCTGAGGAAGTTTCTATCTCAATTTGTTAACTTTCTTTTTTCAATCACAAACGGTGTTGGATTTTGTCAAATATTTATATGTCATTGAGATTATCAAATAATTTTTTCTTTTATTTGTTGCAAAATATGTTCCATTGCCTTAATTGATTTTCAAATGCTAAACCAACCTTCATTCCTGGAATAAATCTACATGGTAATCAAGTAGCATTTATTACAGTTCTGCATTGGGTTTGCTAGAATTTTATTGAAGATTTTTGATTCTATGGTCAAAGAAATATTGGTCTGTGGTTGTCTTCTTGTGATGCCTTTGTCTTGTTTTGTGTTAGGGCAATACCATGCTCATAGAGTAGGCTGTGAAGTATTCCTTCTTCTAGTATTTTATAAAGGAGTTGGTGAAGAATTGGTATTAATTCCTCCTTTAATGTTTTTTAGAATTCACCATTGAAACCATCTGGGCCTGGGTTTTTCTTAGTAAAATGTTTTTGTTTTTTTTTTTTTGTTACAAATTACAAATATTCTGTTATAGGTCTATTCTGATTGTCTTTTTTTTGAGTCAGTTTTTCTAGTTTGTGTCTGTCTAGGAATATATTTAATTCACCTAACTGATTGCACATGGATGTTAATAGTATTCTCTTATTATTGTTTTAATTTCTGTAAAGTCATTTTTATGTGTTTTCTTTTATTCCTGACTGCAATAATTTGTTTTCTCTCCTTTTTCTATGATCTATCACTTTTAAACTTTTTTTTGAAAGCCAACTTTTTGTTTTATTACTTTCCCCCAATGGTGTTGTATTCCCTATTTCACTTACTTATAATCTAATCCATATCATTTCTTTTATTTCTCCTTCCCTTGCACTACTTTGATCATTTTAATTCCTTAAGGTGGAAAGTCAGGTTATTGATTTGAGATCTTTCTTATTTTTAAATATAAGTATTTATAATTACATATTTCCCCTAAGCACTGTATTAGAAGCATCTCATTAGAGTCAGTATGTTGTTTTCACTCACCTTAACATGTTTTGTAAGTTCCCTTTGATTTCTTTCTTATTCTATTGGTTTTCT
Source organism: Panthera uncia (assembly GCF_023721935.1). Classification (NCBI taxonomy): domain Eukaryota; kingdom Metazoa; phylum Chordata; class Mammalia; order Carnivora; family Felidae; genus Panthera; species Panthera uncia. Next base: position 52,724,121 of record NC_064811.1, read on the forward strand.
AGGAATATGTTTCATTTCAGGATATTTGGGAGTTCTCCTAATTTATATATTTTTAAGTTTTTATTTAACTTCCAGTTAGTTAACACCCAGTGTGATATTAGTTTCAGGTGTATAACATAGTGATTAAGAATTTGCATACAGTACCCAGTGCTCATCACAAGTGCACCCTTAATCCCCATCACCTATTTTACCCATTTCCTCACCCACCTCCCCCCTGGTAACCATTAGTTGTTTCTCTATAGTTAAGAGTCTGCTGCTTGGTGTGTCTCTCTCTTTTTTCCCTTTGTTTGGTTTGTTTCTTAAATTCCACATATGAGAAAAATCATATGATATTTGTTTTTCTCTGACTGATTTCATTTAGCATAATACACTCTAGCTTCATCCACATCTCTGCAAATGGCAAGATTTCATTCTTTTTGATGACTGAGAAATATTCCATTTTATATAGTTGTAGTCCACATCTTATGTATTCATCAGTAGATGGACACTTGGGCTTTTTCCATAATTTGGCTGTTGGAGATAATGCTGCTGTAAACATCAGGATGCATGTGTCCCTTCAAATTAGTATTTTTGTATTCCTTGAATAAACACCTAGTGGTGTAATTGCTGGATTGTAGGGTAGTTCTATTTTTAAAAATTAAAAAAAAATTCTCCTAATGTCTCTTTGGTTTCCAACTTTAATTCCATTGTAGTAAGAGAACATATTTTTATTATTTCAATCTTTTAAGTCTATTGAATCTTGTTTTATAATTTAGCATGAAGTTTATCCTTAAGAATGTTACATGTGCACTTCAGAAAAACATGTGTCATCCTGTTTATCTGAGCAACATTGCATATTTGTTAGTTATGACTAGGTTTATAGTGTTACTCAAGTCTCCTACTTTTTTGGTTGGTATTCTGCTTAGTTTTCTACCAATGTTTTAAGTGGGATAATATTTTAAGTGTCATTGAATTGTCTGTTATTCTTTTCTGTTCACTCATACTTTGCCTTATTTATTTGGGGACTATATTGTTAGGTGAACATATTTTTTGTAATTATAAACATTTTCTGATGGTTTAACTGTTTTATCATTATAAAATCTCCTTCTGTCATTAAAATTATTTTTGTCTTGAAGTCTATTTATTTCTGGTAATAATGTAGGCTACCCAGCTCTCTTTTGGTTATTGTTTGTGTAGCAAATATTTATTATTATTATATTTTCACCTGTGAATGTGTGTTTGAACCTATAAAGTATATATATTGTAGATAGCAAATAATTGAATAATATTTTTTTTATTAAAAAAAATTTTAACATTTATTTATTTTTGAGAGACAGAGAGAGACAGAGAATGAGCATGGCAGGAGGGGAGGGAGCACAGAGAGAGGAGGAGACACAGAATCCGAAGCAGGCTCCAGGGTCTGAGCTGTTAGCACAGAGCCCAACTTGGGGCTGGAACCCACAAACGATGAGATCATGACATGAACCAAAGTTGGATGCTCAGCCAACTGAGCCATAGAGGTACCCCTATTTTGTTTTATTTTTTAAATATATACAGCCAATCTCTGACTTTTTATTACAATGTTTAATCTATTTGTATTTTATATGGTTACTGAGAAGAGCATTTACATCTGTCACTTTGTTATTTGTTCTTGAAAAAAAATAGGGGTACCTTGATAACTTAGTTAATAGTCTGACCCTATGTCTTTTGATTGGAGTGTTTAGTCCATTTACATTCAGAGTTATTATTGAAAGATATGGGTTTAGAGTCATTGTGGTGTCTGTAGATTTCATGCTTTAGTGATGTCTCTGGTACTTTGTGGTCCTTGCAACATTTCACTCACAGAATCCCCCTTAGGATCTCTTGTAGGGCTGGCTTAGTGGTGATGAATTCCTTCGGGTTTTTGTTTGTTTGAGAAAACCTTTATCTCTCCTATTCTGAATGACAGACTTGCTGGATAAAGGATTCTCGGCTGCATATTTTTCTGTTCATCACATTGAAGATTTTCTGCCATTCCTTTCTGGCCTGCCAAGTTTCAGTAGATAGGTCTGCCACTAGTCTTATGGGTCTCCCTTTGTAAGTTACAGCCTGTTTATCCTTAGCTGCTTTCATAATTTTCTCTTTATCCTTGTATTTTTCCAGTTTCACTATGATATGTCATGCAGAAGATTGATTCTTTTTTTTTTTTTTTTTTTTTTATTTATTTTTTATTTTTTTATTTATTTATTTATTTTTGGGACAGAGAGAGACAGAGCATGAACGGGGGAGGGGCAGAGAGAGAGGGAGACACAGAATCAGAAACAGGCTCCAGGCTCCGAGCCATCAGCCCAGAGCCTGACGCGGGGCTCGAACTCACGGACCGCGAGATCGTGACCTGGCTGAAGTCGGACGCTTAACCGACTGCGCCACCCAGGCGCCCCCCTGAAGATTGATTCAACTTACATCTGAAGGGAGTTCTCTGTGCTTCTTGGATTTTAATGCCTTTTTCCTTCCCCACATCAGGGAAGCTCTCAGCTATGATTTGTTCAAGTACACCTTCAGCCCCTTTCTCTCTTCTTCTTATGGAATTCCTGTGAAATGGATGTTGTTCCATTTGATTGCATCACTTAGTTCTCTAATTCTCCCCTCACACTCCTGGATTTTTTTATCTCTCTTTTTCTCAGCTTCCTCTTTTTCCATAATTTTATCTTTTAATTCACCTATTCTCTCCTCTGCTTCTTCAATCTGTGCTATGGCCACCTCATTTTATTTTGCACCTCATTTATAGCATTTTTTAGCTCCTCATGACTATTTCTTAATCCCTTGATCTTTTGTAGCAATAGATTCTCTGCTGTCCTCTATGCTTTTTTCAAACCTAGCGATTAATTTTATGACTATTATTCTAAATTCTTGTTCCATTATATTGCTTAAATCATTTTTGATCAATTCGTTAGCTGTTGCTACTTCCTGGAGTTTCTTTTGAGGAGAGTTCTTCCATTTTGTCATCTTGGGTAGTCTCTTAGGTGGCTCACAGCTGCAGGGCACTTCCCTTGTACTGTCCAGAGTAACTTGTATTGGTGGGCGGGGCCGCAGTCAGACCTGATGTCTGCCCCCAGCCCACCGCTGGAGCCACAGTCAGACTGGTGTGTACTTTATCTTCTCCTCTCCCAGGGGTAGGACTCACTGTGGAGTGGTGTGGCCCCTGTCTGGGCTACTTGCACACTGCCAGGCTTGTGGTGCTGCTTCAATGGGATCTGGCATGTTAGCCAGGATGGATCCACAAGGTGCACAGGGGCAGGAGGGGCAGGCTTAGCTCCCTTTGCCATCAGTGGTCCCCTGTGGGAGGGGCACTGTAGCACCAGGAGGGAGGCAGACCCATTGGAGGGATGGATCCACAGAAGCACAGCATTGGGTGTTTGCACGGTGCAAGCAAGTTTGGTGACAGGAACTGGTTCCCTTTGGGATTTTGGCTGGGGGATGGGAGAGCGAGATGGAGCTTGCCAGCACCTTTGTTCCCTGCTGAGCTGAGCTCTGTCTTGTGGGGCTCAGCAACTGTCCCTCACAGTGCCCTCTCGCCCTCCCCGCACTCCGAGAGCATAGCTGTTGACTTTTAACATTCCAGATGTTAAGTCCCAGTGGCTGTCAGAACTCACACAGTCCAGCCCCTCCACTTTTGCAAGCCAGACTTCGGGGGCTCTGCCTTGGCAGGCAGGCTGCCCCTCCACCGCCCCAGCTCTCTCCAGCCAGTCCATGTAGCGTGCCCTACCTCTCTGCCCTTCCTGCCCTCTTCCTTGGGCCTCTTGTCTGCGCTTGGCTCTGGAAAGTCCATTCTGCTAGTCTTCTGGAAGTTTTCTGGGTTATTTAGGCAGATGTGGGTGGAATCTAAGCAATCAGCAGGACAAGGTGAGCCCAGCATCCTCCTACACTGCCATCTTCCCTCCAAATCTCTCTCTTATTTCTTCTTTGATGTCATTCATCTTTGTGTCTGTTTTTATGCTGATACCATGCTGTTTTTATTACTATAGCTTTGTAATATAGTTTGAAATTAGGGACTATGATGCTCCCATCTTTTCTCTTCTTTCTCACAAGCACTTTGGCTATTCAGGTATTTCTGTGATTCCATATAAGTTTCATGATCGCTCTGTTTCTGTGAAAAATGCCCCTGGAATTTTAATAGAGATTGCATTGAATCTATAAATTGCTTGTGGTAGTTTGAGCATCTAAGATAGCATTAATTCTTCCAATCCATGAGCATGGATATTTTTCACTTATTTGTGTCTTTTGAAACTTCTTTCATTAATGTTTTACAGTTTTTCAGTGTATAGTTATTTCACTTCCTTGGTTAAATGTATTCCTATTTTCTTCTTTTCAATTCAATTACAAATGGGATTGTTTTCTTAATTTTTCTGATAGTTTGTTATTAGTATATAGAAACAAGTTTTTGTATATTCATATTTTATTTTGCAAATTTACTGAATTTGTTGATTAGTTCTATTACTTTTTTGCTGGAGTCTTTAGGGTTTTCTATATATAACATGTCATCTCCAACTAGTAATAGTTTTACTTTTTCTTTTCCAATTAGGATGTCTTTAATTCCTTTATATTCATTGATTGGTTGCCTAATTGCTCTGGGTAGGGCTTCTAATGCTATGTTAAATAAAAGTGGCAAGAGTAGACATCCTTGTTTTGTTTCTGATCTTAGAGGAAAGTCCTTTTCAGCTTTTCACCACTGGGTATGATGTTATCTGTGGGCTTGTCATAAATGGCTTTTATCAAATTGAATAATATTCCCTCTGTCACCACTTTCTTGAGAGTTTTAATTATAAATGGCTGTTGAGTTTTGTCACAAGTTTTTATTTTTATCTATTGAGATGATCGTATGATTTTATTCTTCATTTTGTGATGTCATGTATCACATTGATTGGCTTGTAGATGTTGAACTATCCTTGTATCCTTGGAATAAATTTCACTTAATTGTGGTATATGATATTTTTAATGTGTTGTTGAATTTGGTTTGCTTATATTTCATTGAGGATTTTTGCATCTATGTTTATCAAAGATATTGGTTTATAGTTTTCATGTGGAGTCCTTGTCTGGTTTTGGTATCAGCATAATTATGGCTTTGTATAATAAGTTTGAAAGTGTTTCTTCATCTTTTTTTTCAAAGATTTTGAGAATGATTGGTATTAATTTTCTTTAAACGTTTGGTGGAACTAACCAGTGAAGCCATCTTGTGCTGGACTTTTCTTTGTTGTGAGGTTTTGATTACTGATTTGATCTTTTTGCTAGTAATTGGTCTGTTCTAATTTTTTATTTCTTTGTGATTAAATCTTTGTGGTTATATGTGTCCATGAATTTTCAATTTCTTCTAGGCTATAAAATTTGTTGGTGCATAATTGATCACAGTAATCTCTTATAATGCTCTTTATATCATTCATTTTTGAAGGATATAGAATTTTTCAACAATTTGCTTCTTTCACCTCTTTGAATAGTTCATCTTCCTGGAAACCTCAGTTTCCAATAAGAAATCAATTTTTTTATTGATTATTTATTGTATATTATGAATCATTTTTTTCCAGCTACTCCAAAATTCCCCCTTTGGCAATTTGACTATAATGTATGTAGTGATAGATTTCCTTGAATATAACCTACTTAGAGCTTATTGAGTCACTTGGTATGGATATAAGGGTTTTTAATCAAATTTGTTAAGTTTTTTTGTTCCATTAATTCTTCAAATATTCCTTATGCCCCTTTCTCTGTCTTCTCTTCTTCTGGGCTTCTTCTGGGCTAAGCAAATGTTCTTATGCTTGATGATGTCTGTGTTAGGTTTAAAAAATGTCTCCTTTCAACTTTGAATTTGCTGCTGAGGCTGCTAATTTTTTTTTATTATTATTATTTCAGTATTGTACTGTTCAATCCTAGAAACTTTTCATTTTTTTAATTTTCTCTTTTTTGATATTCACTATTTAGTGAGTCACCATTGCCATATTTTCTTTTAATTCTTTACATATAGTTTCCTTTTGTTCTTTGAACATATTTACAATGCTCCTTTAAAATTCTATCTAGTAATTTAAACATCTGGGCCCAGTAGATACAGTTTCTCTTGAATCATTTTCTTCTTGTGTATGAACAAAACATTTTTGTTTATTTCCATTCACATAATTTTTATAGAATACTTGTCATTTTAAATGATGTAATATGCAACTTGAAATCAGATTCCTCCCTCCCCAGGATTTTTTCATGTTTTTGATATTACCATTAATATGCATAGTGACTTTCCTGGACCAGTTCCATAAGTCTGTGTTCTTTGTCATGGGTGAGCACAGAAATCTATGCTCAATTAGCTCAATGGTCAGCCAATAGTTTTTCTTAAGTTGCTTGAACCAATAAGACCCCTATCCTGGAAATCCAGGGACAAAACCCTCTATGGATATTGCATTCTCCAGATTTTCTTTTTAAGATTTTTGATAGCTTCTTGTTTGTACTATATAATATAGCCACCTCAGGTAGCCATGATGTAAAGCATTTACTGCTGATTGTTTTTGACACATACCCTCACTGAATAAGGTTGAGTCAAGTCAAATAAAGGCAAGTTCCATAAATGTAGCTTTTCTAGGAATAATCTAGCAAGGTCATATAGTGACATTTCTCTGAGAATATTTCTTTTTTTTTAACGTTTATTTATTTTTGAGACAGAGAGAGACAGAGCATGAACTGGGCAGGGTCAGAGAGAGGGAGACACAGAATCTGAAACAGGCTCCAGGCTCTGAGCCGTCAGCCCAGAGCCCGACGTGGGGCTCGAACTCACGGACTGTGAGATCATGACCTGAGCCGAGGTCGGCCGCTTAACCGACTGAGCCACCCAGGCACCCCTCTCTGAGAATATTTTTAAGAGACTCCAAGCCCATCTTCTCTCTCCAGTGGTGGCTAGCCTCCTGATTTTCACAACTGTAATTGTCCCAAGGTTGCTGTTTTCTAAGGATACTTTAGTGCTAGAGACTGGGGAATTGTAATAAGAAATGTAAATGCTTACCAAGATTTAACTATTTTCTTGAAAAAAACTCCTCAAATTTTTGTAAGCTGTGGTTATTTGCAGAGTTCCAAAACATTTGATTTTGACAATGTTTGTCAGTATTTGCAAACTTTTAGCAAGGATTTAGAAAGCCGCATTCTAATGTTCCGGAAATACCCATGAAAAAAGCAGTCCTGTGATTTTTCTAATAGTTGAGTCCAATTTTGTTCTCTAGTTTCTGTTTAGAAGTATACAACCCTTATTAAGAGAAGGACTCTATTCTTTTTTGGTTACAAGTTTCTTCATTCGGACTTATCCATTACCCTAATGTTTTCAGTTTCTACTTTCCAGAAATAACATACAACTCTTTTAATAGCATCTCTTTGTTTAGGCAGTTCTTTTGTTTAAACAAACATGTTTATTTAAATTGATTTTCTCTCATTTCAATGGCGTTATGAAGAATGGAATCACGTATGGATATTTGGTCTACCATCTTGAAGTAGACCTCACATTCATTACTTATATTGAATCTATAAAATACATATATGCATAGATTGATAATGAACATGATCCTATCATTTAATAAATATCTCACTAAAGGCTGTATTAAAAAAAAACACCTTTTCATTTTTGAGTGTTCTTATTGTTCATGGACACTTTTACAAAAATTAATGATTTGAATAACGAAACACCAAAAGGACAATTAACAGACATATCTTAGAAAGTAAGAGAGAGAGTCTTGATTTATAAGTGCTTGCTGTGGTATATAAAGTTGTGAGTATATATGCCATTAATAGAAATGCCAGTGTAAGCTGAACATTACTCTATTGAAGCTAATGAGTACTGAAGATATATAAATTCCATTCTTCAAATGTATTTAAGTATGTATAAAATTAAAGATAAGCACACTGATTTATGAAAAGAATACTATTATCTGATTAAAAATCAACAAGTAGCCAAATAATTTCTAAATGTGAATATTGAGGTATTTTGAGCAGTCAGAAAAATTTATGTGAAGACTCTACCATCCATAAGTTTTTACTTGAAAAATGTAAATTTTCCTCATGAACTTCCAATACATTTCAATTATAATTACACATCATTACCAGTGCTTTTGTACCTCTCTTTTTTATTCATTTTACTTCTGAGGACTGTACTAATTAATAAGAAATATTTGAGGATAAAACATTTATTGAGATTGGAGTTAACTTTATCATTTTGATCTGTTTCCATGAAATGCAGACAAAGGCTTTTGGTTTCCAGGGGTGTTCAAACAGTTTGGAATTGTGGAATTCCGAATTATGCAAGGATAAGTGCTCATATTTTAACCATAACCAGAGTGTGTACCTTATTCATGGGTATAAAGCAATCTAAGGAATTACTTCTCTTGAAGGGACAGATAATCAACATTACTACTATGAGCTGTAGGTAAAGTATGGTTCTATGTGTTAATAAAATATTTCTCTTCATAAACTATTCCCCTTACAGTATTTGAGTGCTAGCTTTAAGAATATTATAAATGAGGGGCGCCTGGGTGGCTCAGTCGGTTGAGCGTCCGACTTCAGCTCAGGCCATGATCTCGCGGTCCATGGGTTCGAGCCCCACGTCGGGCTCTGTACTGACAGCTCAGAACCTGGGACCTGTTTCAGATTCTGTGTCTCCCTCTCTCTCTGCCCCTCCCCCACTTGCACTCTGTCTCTCTCTGTCTCAAAAATAAATAAACATAAAAAGAAGAATATTATACATGATGGGGTGCGTGGGTGGCTAAGTTGATTAGGTGTCCGACTTCGGCTCAGGTCATGATCTCAGGGGCTTGTGGGTTCGAACCCCACATCAGGCTCTGTGCTGAAAGCTCAGAGCCTGGAGCCTGCTTTGGATTCTGTGTCTCCCTCTGTCTCTGCCCCTCCCCATCTCATGCTCACTCTATCTCTCTCTCTCTCTCTGTCTCTCAAGAAATAAACATTGAAAACATTTTTTTAAAGAATATTATAAGTGATGCATGTCTATGTCTGTATTGTCTGAATTGTGTGGGTGATTGTTTCTTTTCAATCTTTCTTTGCTAGTCTTTCTTTACTAATATTCATCTTCTCATAACTACTTGCCTTTCCCTGTTCACCCAAAGATATATCCTTCTTGCTACAAGTCTCCATTCTTAGACCCTTGAGTCCAATCACATCTTTAGAAAACATGTATTGTTCTCATGAGTATGTCAAATACTAAGGGGGCTTGAAAAAACAGGGGAAGGTTAAATCATTATGTGTCCTTAAAAGAGAGGAATTTGGAGGAATGCCCACTACCAATTACAAAGAGGAAGCTATGAAGTTTAATTTGATAAGCTTTGCATTTCATTTTCTTAAGAGAGGAAAGCATCCCAAAGATGAACAAAAGTAAAAAGGGTCACACTGTGTTACTGAAACAATTCTCACCATATTTTGGAAATCTTGCTGATGAACCACCAATAATTATTAATTTAAGATAGCAGAGAAGTCCCAACTTACTAATACATTATATTCTAATTATCCAGTAGCCTTCAGGAGTAGCACAATTAATTTCAAATATCAGATATCCCAAAGAACATTGAATTAGTTGCAGATACTCATAACAATAACCATCTCATCTAGAAGAATAGTGAAATAATTATAAGGAGACAGTGTTCCCCTAACAATATAGAGAAGACCTGAAACTCAGGCTAGGTATATTTTGAGGAGAAAGAAAGAGCAGCTCAGATTGTAAAGGGGCTTCCTGATTAGGGTATGGAATACCATAGCATGCTGGCTAACAAATTCACTAAACATAACCCTAAGCAATCCAATAAACATTTTCACTCTCTCTCTCAAACACATATGACAGTAGAAACTGTAAAATAAATTGACCCCAATGTGCAGTTAAGGGTGAACCCCCTGGGATGAGTCCAGCCATGTGAATGGAAGATACTTATGCCTGGCAACAGCTAGCCTAGATTTTACTTCTCCAAGAAAGAAGACCTAACTATTAATTAGGAGAAAAAAGGGGGGGAGGGAAGGCTTGAGGAGGATAAAATTTTATCTATCAGTTTTATATTTTTTTCTTTCTACAAGGATTCATTTTTAAAGATTTCTACAAGAAAAACAAATTTTGAAAATATAAAGCAGTACTCTTTGTGTCTCAGTCTGAAGGCTCCTCTCATTGTGGCATCTCACAAGATGCCATACTTGTAAGACAGGGAAACTTCTTTTGCTGATCTCCCTTGATATAACAAGAAATAGGAGAGTAAATAGAATGCTAACAAAATGATCTTTCTCTCTCCTTTTCCATATATTATTCATTTCCTGATTATTTTTTTATTATTTCTACAGAAAAACTGTATGGGCTACAAAATTAAAAGGCTTTAATTTTGGAGTACCAGGGTGGCTCAGTCAGTTAAGTGCCCAACTCTTGATATCGTCTCAGGTTATGATCTCACAGTACTGGGATCGAGCCCTGTGTGGGGCTCTGCACTATGTGGAGCCTGGTTGGGATTCTCTCTCTCTCTCCCTCTCTCTGCTACTCCCCCACTCGTGTTCTCTCACTCTCAAAAATACATAAACTTAAGGAAAAAAGGCTTTAATTCTGAATATATTTCTAGACTTAAAACTGTTCATCTCTCCTTTGTTTCCTTGCTTCTTTTATACTGCCTTTTTCCATGAAATTCAAGCTGCATGAGTGCCAAGACTTGTCTTTTTTGTTCATTATTTTATTATAAATGTTTAGGCCAATGCCTGGGACAAATATTGAGCTCAATAATTTTTAAGTTTATTTTATTTTTGAGAGGGAGAGAGAGTAAGTGAGCAGTGGAGGGACAGGGTGAGAGGGAGAGAAACAATCCTAAGCAGATTCCCTGCTATCACATGGAGCCTGAAGAGGTCTTGATCTCACAAACCAGCAGATTGTGACCTGAGCTGAAATCAAGAGTTGGACAATTAACCAACTCAGCCACCCAGGTGCCCTGAGCTCAGTAATTTTTAGTAGGTATGTTACTGGAACTTTATTCAATGACATTGTACAAATACTGACATAGACCCAATAAGTTGCAGCGTTCATATAGAAAAGCAAGAAATTCTCCAAGTTTGTTATGCAATCAAGTTATTAAGAAAAAACATAACAAAATAAAGGATTTTACTTCAGTTTTATCTTGTCAAAAATCTCTACTTTTTGTATCCTGTTAGTATAAATCTTGACTTTGAGTGATATTATGATTGTTTTTCCTAACAAACTGACCTGTTGTCAAGATGTTTAGAAAATTTCAATATAAAATATAGGGTTAGATTACCTGTGGCTTAGAGTTTTCCTGTAACCCTAGGATTCTAAGATAACTTTGATTTCTCAACAAATGAGAGCCTTTTCAGAAGAGGTTGGCCAATTAGTAATTGCCTAGCACTAGATACCATGTAATTTATTTTGTGAACTGGGACGCTTTCAAAAGTGCAATAAGATGCTTTTAATAATTAGACCAGAACAACTGGAATTACAGATACTATCTAAGGAAAACAGATTTTTATTTCACACTGTCGAGGATGATATTATTTAATCAATTACTATCAATTCTCAGAGGTGAAAAAAATCCTGAGTCTGAAGATGAATATATTTCTCTCTCTCTCTCTCTCTCTCACACACACACACACACACACACACCCAGAGATAGAGAGAGGGAGGATAAGAAAAGCTGGGATTTCCCAGTCTCTGGAATGTCTTAGGACACTGTGTTCTTCAGTAGGCAAAAAAATGGGCTAGTTGAGAATATAGAGAACAGAGTTACTATCTGACTGACCATCCTACTCTTGGCATCTGTTTCATTGAAAAACTTCTACCTATCCATTTTGCCAAAGGTTTCATGGTATGAGTTTTGGGAAAATAACTCAGTGGAACTAAACATTATAATCACAGAGCCAAGTTCACAGTATTCAGAAAGATTTAGCAAATGAAAAACTCAATTCAAAAAACATTGATAACCCAACAAAAAGCTGAAGGGATTAATACATATTGTAACCTGATTCAAACCAAACAGTAGCACATGATAATGACAACTGCCTTGTAAATTTGTGACCAAGATAGGATTATCTGAATGTCTGGATTTACTTTTCTAGTCTCCAAAGAGTTTATTTAAATTATGTTTACTAAAGTAGCCTTACTTTTTATCTTTGAAATAACTGGCTTGCATCTGACCACTCTTTATTTTTTTATTTATTTTTTTAATATATGAAATTTATTGTCAGATTGGTTTCCATACAACACCCAGTGCTCATCCCAAAAGATGCCCTCTTCAATACCCATCACCCACCCTCCCCTCCCTCCCAACCCCCATCAGCCCTCAGTTTGTTCTCAGTTTTTAAGTTTTAAGTTCTCAGTTTGTTCTCAGTCTCTTATGCTTTGGCCCTCTCCCACTCTAACCTCTTCTTTTTTTTTCCTTCCCCTCCCCCATTGGTTTCTGTTAAGTTTCTCAGGATCCACGTAAGTCTGACCACTCTTTATAGATAACCTATTTACTATAATGCTCACAGGTCTGATGATTGCATCTAATACAAAATTGCAGTATTCCGATTCACACTCCTCTAGTCCTCTTCATGACATATTTGGGAGTGCTTTTCAGAATGGAAAGAACAGATAAGCTCTTAAGAGTGACAGAAATTGGGGCACGCGGGTGCCTCAGTTGGTTAAGCATCTGACTTGGGCTTTGTTCATGATCTCATAATTAGTAAGTTTGAGCCCCGCATTCGGCTCTGTGCTGATAGCATGGAGCCTGCTTTGGATTCTGTGTCTCTTCTTGCTGCTCCTGTTACCCACCCCCTCACTCTCTCAAAAATGAATAAACATTTATTTTTTTTTTTAAAAAAGAGTGATAGAAATCATGTGAATAACTTCAAGACCAGAATAAGGAAAGGATATTCCTGAGGATTAAGAACTCAGACTACTTCCCAGGAATACTCACTTCATTACTACTGACTCTAGTGTGGATTAAGTTATACTCGTCATGTCTTGATGCATAAATGAGTGCAGAAATTAGCTGAAAGATTGATCACAGTGATCAATTATGTTTGTATGCATCTGCAAGTGTCCTCTCTTTTTTTTGCAAGCGTTCTTTATTGTTGTTGCTTATTGACCATTTGTATATCTTTTTATTCTTCAGTTTTTAATATAATTTATTGTCAAGTTAGCTAACATACAGTGTATACAGTGTGCTCTTGGCTTCGGGAGTAGATTCCCATGATTCATCTCTTACATACAACACCCAGTGCTCATCCCAAAAAGTGCTCTCCTCAATGCCCATCACCCATTTTCCCCTCTCCCCTGCCCCTCCATCTACCGTCAGTTTGTTCTCTGTATTTAAGAGTCTCTTATGGTTTGTCTCCCTGTTTCAAACTATTTTCTCCCCTTTCCTTTCCCATGGTCTTCTGTTAAGTTTCTCAAATTCCACATATGAGTGAAAACATATAATATCTGACTTTCTCTGACTGGCTTATTTCACTTAGCATAATACCCTCCAGTTCCATCTACGTTGTTGCAGATCAGGGATATTGGCCAATAGTTTCCTTTTCTTGTGACTTCCATCTCTGGACTTGGTATCAGAATAATGCTGCCCTCATAAAATCATTTTGAAAGTACTCTTTCCTCTTCTATTTTTTAGGAAGAGTTTGAGAAGGATTGGTATATATATTTTTTATTTTTATGATTGTTCTTATCCTATTTACATGTAATGTATATAATCTATAATTTGTAACAACTCTTTTTTTTTAATTGATTGGTATCACTTTTTAACTAAGAGTCCAATTTATTTTATAGTTTTTATTTTTTTTTGTTTTTGTATTTATTTAATAAACTATTTACTTATTTTTATTTAAATTTTAATGGGGCGCCTGGGTGGCTCAGTCGGTTGGGCGTCCGACTTCAGCTCAGGTCACGATCTCGCAGTATGTGAGTTCAAGCCCCGCGTCGGGCTCTGTGCTGACTGCTCAGAGCCTGGAGCCTGTTTCAGATTCTGTGTCTCCCTCTCTCTCTGACCCTCCCCCGTTCGTGCCCTGTCTCTCTCTGTCTCAAAAATAAATAAACGTTAAAAAAAATTTTTTTAAATTTTAGTTAACATTCAGTGCAATATTATTTTCAGGAGTAGAATTCAGTGATTCATCATTTATATACAATATCCAGTGCTCATCACAACAAGTGCCCTTCTTAGTACCCATCACCCATCTAGCCATCTTCCACCCACCACCCTCCACCATACCATGGGCATTGCTAAAGATTGGTATATTATTCTTACTTGAATGGTTGGTAGAATCACTAGTGAAACCACCTTGTCCTTGACTTTGGTTTGTTGGAAAATTTTATATTACTGGTTCATCTCCTTATCAGTAATCAGTCTGTTCAGACTTCCTAATATTTTTGTAGTTTAGTCTTTGCAAATTGTATGTTTCTAAAGGTAATCAAACTTTTTGGCACATAATTATTCATAGTAGTCCTTTAAGATCTTTGTATCTGTGTTGTCAGTTGTAATGTCTCTTCTTTTATATCTGATTTTGAGTCCTCACTTTTTTTCTTGGAAGTCTATCTAAAAGTCTGTCAGTATTTTTTAATCTTTTCAAAATACTTTCATTAATGTATTTAATTTCTTTTTTAGTCTTTATGTCAATTACTTCCACTCTGATCTTTATTTTCTTCCTTCTACTAACTCTGGACAATGTTCTTTTTTCCCTAGCTTCTTGAGATATAAAGTTACATTATTTATTTGAGACTTCTTCATTCTTATGGAATGCATTTATTGCTATGAACTTCCCTTTTGCATCCCATAAAGTTTGATATGTTATATTTCCATTTTATTTCTCTGAAGATTTTCTTTAATATAATTTATTGTCAAATTGGCTAATATACGGTGTGTAAAGTGTGCTCTTGGTTTTTGGAGTAGATTCCCATGATTCATTGCTTGCATACAACACCCAGTGTTCATCCCAATAAGTACCCTCCTCAATGCCCATCACCCATTTTCCGTCTCCCCCACATCCTCATTCACCCCCAGTTTGTTCTCCATATCTAGGAGTCTCTTATGGTTTGCCTCCCGCCCTCTCTGTTTGTAACTATTTTTGCCCTTCCCTTCCCCCATAGTATTCTATTAAGTTTCTCAAGATCCACATATCAGTGAAAACATATGATATCTATTCTTCTCTGACAGACTTATTTCACTCAGCATAATACTTTCCAGTTCCTTCCATGTTGCTGCAAATGGCATGATTTCATTCTTTCTCATTGCCAAAGTAGTATTCCATTGTATATGTAAACCACATCTTCATATCCATTCATCAGTGGATGGACATTTAGGCTCTTTACATAATTTGGCTATTATTGAAGTCGCTGCTATAAACATTGGGGTACACGTGCCCCTATGAATCAGCACTCCTTTATCCTTTGGATAAATTCCTAGTAGTGCTATTGCTAGGTTGTAGGGTAGTCCTATTTTTAATTTTTTGAGGAAACTCCACACTGTTTTCCAGAGTGGCTGCACCAATTTGCATTCCCAACAACAGTGCAAGAGGGTTCCCATTTCTCCACATTCTCGCCAGCATCTGTAGTTTGCTGAGTTATTAATTTTAGCCACTCTGACCAGTGTGAGGTGGTATCTCAGTGTGGTTTTGATTTGTATTTCCCTGATGATGAGTGATGTTGAACTCATGTGTCTTTTGGTCATCTGGATGTCTTCTTTGGAAAAATGTCTGTTTGTGTCTTCTGCCCATTTCTGCACTGGCTTGTTTTTTGGGTGTTGAGTTTGATAAGTTTGTTTAGATTTTAGATATTAACCCTTTATCCAATATGCCATTTGCAAATATCTTTTCTTATTCCATTGGTTGCCTTTTAGTTTCTTTGGTTGCTTCCTTTGAAGTGCAAAAGCTTTTTATCTCCATGAGGTCCCAATAGTTTATTTTTGCTTTTAATTACCTTGCCTTTGGAGATGTGATGAGCAAGAAATTGCTGTGGCTGGGGTCAAAGAGACTGTTGCCTGCTTTCTCCTCTAGGGTTTAGATGGTTTCCTGTCTTAGATTTAGATCTTTCATCCATCTTGAGTTCATTTTTGTGTATGGTGTAAGAAAGTGGTCTAGTTTCATTAGTCTGCATGTTGCTGTCCAGTTCTCCTAGCACCATTTCTTAAAGAGACTGTCTTTTTTCCATTGGATGTTCTTTCCTGCTTTGTCAAAGATTAGTTGGCCATACATTTGTGGGTACAATTCTGGAGTCTCTATTCTATTCCATTGGTCTATGTGTCTGTTTTTTGTGCCAATGCCATACTGCCTTGATGATTACAGCTTTGTAGTAGAGGCTAAAGTCTGAGATTCTGATGCCACCAACATTGGTTTTCTTCTTAAATACTACTTTGTCTATTTGGGGTCTTTTGTGGTTCCATACAGGTTTTAGGATTGTTTGTTTTAGCTTTGGGAAGAATGCTGGTGCAATTTTGACTGGGATTGCATTGAATGTGCAGATTTCTATGGGAATTATTGCCATTTAACAATATTTATTCTTCCAATCCATGAGCATGGATTGTTTTCCATTTCTTTGTGTCTTCTTCAATTTCTTCATAAGTGTTCTATAGATTTTAGCATACAGATCTTTTACATCTTTGGTTAGGTTTATTCCTAGGTATTTTACGGTTCTTGGTGGAATTGTAAGTGGGATCAATTTCTTGATTTCTCTTTCTGTTGCTTCATTATTGGTTATAAAAATGAAACCTATTTTTGTACATTGATTTTGTACCCTGCAACTTTGCTGAATTCATGTATCAGTTCTAGCAGTCTTTTGGTGGAGGTTTTCAGGTTTTCCATGTAGAATATCATGTCATCTGTGAATTTTGATGCCTTTTATTTCATTTTGTTGTCTGATTGCTGATGCTAGGAAATCCACCACTATGTTAAACAACAGTGGTGAGAGTGGACATCCCTGTTGTGTTCCTGACATCAGGGAAAAAGTTCTCAGTTTTTCCACATTGAGGATGATATTAGCTGTGGGCTTTTCATATGTGGCTTTTATGATGTTTACGTATGTTCCTTCTATCTCGACTTTCTAGAGGGTTTTTATTAAGAAACGATGCTGTATTTTGTCAAATACCTTTTCTGCATCGATTGACAGGATCATATGATTCTTATCTTTTCTTTTATTGATGTGATTATCACATTGATTGATTTGTGAATATTGAACCAGCCCTGCAGCCCAGGAGTGAACCCCACCTGATCATGGTGAATAATTCTTTTTATATGCTGTTGAATTTGATTTGCTAGTATCTTGTTGAGAATTTTTGCATCTGTGTTCATCAGGGATATT
Organism: Panthera uncia; assembly: GCF_023721935.1. NCBI lineage: Eukaryota > Metazoa > Chordata > Mammalia > Carnivora > Felidae > Panthera > Panthera uncia. The sequence continues at coordinate 52,741,405 of NC_064811.1, forward strand.
GGCCTGTAATTTTCCTTTTCTGTGGGGTCTCTGTCTGGTTTGGAAATCAAGGTAATGCTGACTTCACAGAATGAGTCTGGAAGTTTTCCTTCCCTTTCTATATTTTGGAACATCTTGAGAAAGATATGTATTAACTCTGTTTTAAATGTCAGGTAGAATTCCCCTTGGAAGCCATCTGGCCTAGCACTCATATTTGTTGGGAGATTTTTGATAACTGACTCAATTTCTTCACTAGTTATGGGTCTGTTCAAATTTTCTATTTCTTTCTGTTTGAGTTTTGGTAGTGTGTGGGTGTCTCAGAATTTGTCCACTTTTCCAGGCTGTCTAGTTTGTTGGCATGTAATTTTTCATAGTATTGTCTGATAATTGCTTGTATTTCTGACAGATTTGTTGTGATAAATCCATTTCATCATGATTTTATTTGGGTCCTTCCTTTTCTTTTTGAGAAGTCTGGCTAGGGGTTTATCAATTTTGTTTGTTTATTGATTTATTTTTTTTTTTTTTCAAAAAACCAACTCTTAGTTTCATTTATCTGTTCTATCTGTTTTTTTTTTTTTAATTCTATATTGTTTATTTCTGCTCTGAGCTTTATTATTTCTCTTCTTCTGCTGGCTTTGTGGTTTCTTTGTTGTTCTGCTTCTATTTCCTTTAGGTGTGCTGTTAGATTTTATATTTGGGATTTTTCTTGTTTCTTGAGCTAGGCCTGGATTGCAATGTATTTTTCTCTTAGGATTGCCTTTGCTACATCCCAAAGGGTTTGGACTGTCTCTTTTCCTTTTCATTTTTTTCCATATATTTTTAAATTACTTCTTTAATTGCCTGATTAACCCATTCATTCTTTAGTACGATGTTCTTTAACTTCCATATATTTGGAGGTTTTCCAAACTTTTTCCTATGGCTGATTTCAAGTTTCATAGCATTGTGATCTGAAAGTATGCATGGTATTATCTCAATTATTTTATAGTTATTGAGGGCTGCTTTGTGACCCCATATGTGATCTATATTGGAGAATGTTCCATGTGCACTTGAGAAGAATGTGTATTCTGCTTTAGGATGAAAAGTTATGAATATATCTGTCAAGTCCATCTGGTCCAGTGTATCATTCAGGGACATTGTTTCTTTATTGATTTTATGTCTATATGATCCATCCATTGCTCTCAGTGGAGTATTAAAATCTCTTGCAATTACCACATTCTTACCAATAAGATTGCTTATGTTTGTGATTGTTTTATGTATTTTGGTGCCTCTGAATTTGGTGCATAAGAATTTATATTTGTTAGCTCTTCTTGAAGGATACATCCCATAATTATGATATAATGTCCTTCTTCATCTCTTGTCACAGCTTTTAGCTTAAAACCTAGTTTGTCCGATATAAGTATGGCTACTCCAGCTTTCTTTTGACTTCCAGTAGCATGATAGATGGTTCTCCATCCCTTCACTTTCAATCTGAAAGTGTCCTAAGGTCTAAAATGGGTCTCTTATAGACAGCAAATAGATGGGTCTTGTTTTTTTTTTTTTTTTTTTTTTTATCCATTTTGATACCCTATGTCTTTTGATTGCAGTGTTTAATCCATTTACATTCAGTTATTATTGAAAGATATGGACTTAGTGTCACTGTGTTATCTGTAGATTTCATGCTTGTAGTGATATCTCTGGTACTTTGTGGTCCTTGCAACATTTCACTCACAGAATCCCCCTTAGGATCTCTTGTAGGGCTGGTTTAGTGGTGATGAATTCCTTCAGTTTTTGTTTGGGAAAACCTTTATTTTCTTTCTATTCTGAATGACAGACTTGCTGGATAAAGGATTCTTGGCTGCATATTTTTTTCTGTTCATTACATTGAAGATTTCCTGCCATTCCTTCTGGCCTGCCAAGTTTCAGTAGATAGGTCTGCCACTACTCTTATGTGTCTACCTTTGTATGTTAAGGCCCTTTTATCCCTAGCTCCTTTCAGAATTCTCTCCTTATCTTTGTATTTTGCCAGTTTCACTATAATATGGCATGCAGAAGATCGATTCAAGTTATGTCTGAAGGGAGTTCTCTGTGCCTCATGGATTTCAATGTCTATTTCCTTCCCCAGATTGGGGAAGTTCTCAGCTATGACTTGTTCAAGTACACCTTTGGACCCTTTCTCTCTCTCTACTTCTGGAATTCCTATGATATAGATATTCTTCTGTTTGATTGCATCACTTAGTTCTCTAATTCTCCCCTTTTGTTCCAGAATTTTTTAATCTTTTTCTCAGCTTCATCTTTTTTCCATAATTTTATCTTCTATTTCACTTATTCTCCCTTCTGCCTCTTCAATCCTCGCTGTCAACACCTCTAGTTTATTTTGCACCTTGTTACAGCATTTTTAAATTCATTATGACTATTTTTGGTTTCTTGATTTCTGCAGCAATAGATTCTCTGCTGTCTTCTCTGTCTTTTTCAAGCCCAGCGATTAATCTTATGACTATTATTCTAAATTCTTGTTTAGTTATATTGTTTATATCTGGTGTGATCAATTCTTTAGCTGTCATTTCTTCCTGGAATTTCTTTTGAGGAGAATTCTTCCATTTTGTCATTTTGGCTAGTTTTCTGTTCCTGTGCGTTTAAAAGATTGTTATATGCCCTGCACCTGCGGGCACTAGATATTAAAGAGGGGTCATACACTGTCTAGGGCCTGGCACTTCAGGAGGTGTTTTTGGAGAGTGTTAGTTGCTCTCTATTCTTATGACTTTGATTACTTTGTCTCCCTACTGATAGTGACGTTTTGGACCCTTCACCAGGTGTGCTTTGATTTGTTCCTTGAAGTATCTCTTGAAAGGAAAACAAACAAAAAAGAAACAGAAAACAAAAACAAGCAAACACACAAACAGAACAAAAAACCAGAAACTCCAGCTACAAGTATACAATGGGGAGAATGCAGTGCTCCTCCCTTATCCCATACAAAGAGCGAAATGGAAGAGGCCTTATCCCATACAAAGAGAAAAATGACAAGGGCAGGGGAAAAGAAAAGAAAATAAAAAATTGTTCAGACAGAGAAACTATATGGCTTAATCCAGAAAGAGAGTAAAGAAAATAAAGAAGGAAGCGGGGAAAAAGAAAACTGACCAAAGAAACTGTACAGCTTAATCCAGTGAGAGAGTGAGGAAAATAAATGAGGTGTAGAACATGTATCAAGAGAATTAATTAAATATGTCTGCTTAAACAAACCAAGCAGAGTAACCAGACTAGAGGAGGGAACAGATTAGAAGGAGAAAAGGAAGGAAGAATATATCAATTCTTATTAAAATAAGAATTGCCTGAGAATTAAATCAGGCAATGAAACAGTGAGGGTCAGGAGGAAGGTCTGTGTGGCTCTTCAGTGTCAATCCCACTCCAGTAGATACCAGTTATCAGGCGCAGAATGGTGTGGTTTGGTGTAGGCAGGTCTCGCCTCCACTGTGGGCCCCCTATCCATTCCCTGAAGCCCCACCTTGTTGGTTATGGGGAGAAAAATGGCAACACTCCAGTTTCTCCTCCCCAGACCAGGTGTCCCAAACCACTGTTTAAGCCATCCTCACTGTGTCGCAGGTACAAATGAGGCGGTTTTTCCTGCTCCGCTGACTCCCTCACCTTCCTGGTGCTTGGCTGGGATTTAAACCCTGATGCCTTAATAATTCCTGCTCTGTGTATCCTGGTTCCAGGGAAGAGCTGCCCTGCCACCTCACAGTGGCATGTGTGTGGATTGTCCCACTCCACTGGGACTTAAACCCTGATGTCTTTAAGGTTCTCACTCCATCTGCCCCAGTTTTGGGGAAATGCTGCTCCTTTGTGTGGATATATACTTTCTTCTCACAGCACTCCAGGGCAGGGATCACTTTCTCCTACTGTGGACTGTGTTTTTGAACTAGTTACTGAGCCCAGGACTGGCTCCCCATCCTTCCCAGGTGCGGGGTCTGGGCAGCTGACCCCAGTCTGGAGAAAGCCCCACAGTTGGAGATTGGATCTTTCTCCATCCAAAGTTTTTCTCCTGTTTAGATATGCTTCCCCAGCCTCTCTTTTTCTTCCCTTTGTCTCTACAGAATTGTATCCCTCCAGTCCATTCATTTTCTCTCTCCAAGTTTACAGTCAAGCATGTATAGCCTGTCAGGTTGTCCTGGTGGGTCCCTGGAAGCAACTGTCACTTTGTCTCCTGGACTCTTGGAGTTCAAAGTCCTTTGGCCTCAACACTGCTGTGTTTGAGAGAAGAGGGAACTTTGGATCCCCCTACTTCTCTGCCATGTTAGCCTCTCCTTCTGTATCAGATCTGCCTCTGAGCCACCCCGACCACCTGAGACTTTGCTACCTCCACCTTGGAGTCCTTTTTGCCTAATTTATCTTTTAATTTTTTTTGACCCACTGGTCATTTAGCAGCCTATAGTTTAGTCTTAACATATTTGTGAATATTCCAATTTCTTTATGTCACTTATGTCACTGATATCTACTTTCATACCAATGTGGTAAGAAAAGGTGCTTGATATATTTGCAATCTTAAACTTTAAAAACTTGTTTTGTGACCTAATTTATGTCCCAACCTGGAAAATGTTTCATGTGCATATGAGAATAATGTGCATCCTGTTGCTTCGGGATGGAATATTCTGAATATATCTGTTAAATCTATCTGGTCTAACGTATCACTTAAAGCCAAAGTTTCCATATTAATTTGCTATCTGAATGATCTATCCATTGACTAACATGGGTTACTAAAATCTCTTACTATTATTCTTTTCCTATTTTTCTCTGTAGGTTTGTTGATATTAGTTTATATATATTTTTAGCTACTCCTATGTTGAGTGCTTGTAAAAATTTACAAATGTTATAATATTTTCCTCAATTGAACACCTTATAATTATGTAATGTCCTTCTTTGTCTCTTATTACAGTCTTTGTCTTAAAATCTATTTTGTGTGATATAAGTATAGCCACCCCAGTTTTCTTTTGGTTTCCATTTGTATGAAATATATTTTCCATACCTTTACTTACAGTCTGTATATATCTTTATATGTGAAGTGATTGTCTTATATGCAGTATATAGATGGATTTAAAAAAATATTCAGGCACTGTATGTAATTTGGACTATTTCATTTGCATTTAAAGAACTTATTGATAGGCATATACTTTCTGGCTGTATTGTACTTCTTTTTCTGTACCATTCTTCTGGTCTCTTCCTTCATGATTCATTGATTTTCTTTAGTTGTATGCTTAGATTCTTTTTTTCTGTCTACTATTACTTTTTCTTTGTGCCTGCCATGTGGCTTACAAATCATATTTATAAGAAATCTTATAAGATATTTTTTTTTTAATTTTTTTAACGTTTATTTATTTTTTGAGACAGAGAGAGACAGAGCATGAACGGGGGAGGGTCAGAGAGAGGGAGACACAGAATCCGTAACAGTCTCCAGGCTCTGAGCTGTCAGCACAGAGCCCGACGCGGGGCTCAAACTCACAGACCACGAGATCATGACCTGAGCCAAAGTCGGCCGCTCAACCGACTGAGCCACTCAGGTGCCCCTAGGATATTTTTTATAAGATATTTTTATATTTTACTTGTTAGCAACTTGTTTGAATTCATTTTAAAGCTCTATATTCCCATCTTCATGTTTTATGTTTTTTTTTAATGTTTAGTTGAGAGAGAGAGCACATGAGTGTGGGGGGAGGGGAAGAGAGAGAGGATGAGAGAGAATCTCAAGCAGGCTCCAAGCTGTCACTGTGGGGTTCCATCTCACAAACCATGAGATCATGACCTCATCCAAAATCAACCAGACAGTTAACTGAAGAGCCATGCAGGAGCCTCCCACGTTTTATGTTTTTAATGTTATATTTGTCATCATCTATCTTTTCTCTGTTTTGTCCTCTAATGTTCATATTAGCTTTATAAGTGATTAATCCACTACCTTTATAATTTTAGATTATTCTAAGTTTTCATACATATTTACCTTTATCAGTGAGGTTTGTACTTTCATATGTTTTCTTTTTTTTTTTTTTTTTTTTTGATGTTTATTTATTTTTGAGAGAGAGTGACAGAAAGAGAGCATAAGCAGGGGAGGAGTAGTGACAGAGCCTGAAGCAGGCTCCAGGCTCTGTGCTGACAGCAGAGAGGCTGATGCGGGCCTGAAACCCAAGAAATGGGAGATCATGACCTGAGCTGAAGTCAGATGCTCAACCAACTGAGCCACCCAGTGCCCCTCATATCTTTTCTTGTTACTAATTAGCACCCTTTCTTTTTAACTTAAAGCAGTCCCTTTAACATTTCTTGTAAGCCTGGCTTAGTGATGACATACTCCTTTAGCTTTTGCTTGTCTAGAAAACTTTCTCTCTCCTTCAGTTCTGAGAAAAAACCTGGCCAGCTACTCTTGCCTGGAAGTTTTTTTTTCTTCTTCTTCTTTCTTTCTTTTAGCACTTTGAACATATAGTGCTACTCCCTTAAGGCTTGCATCGTTTCTGCTGAAAAAACTACTGGTGGTCATATGTGGATTCCCTTGTATATGACAAGTTGTTTTTCTTTTGCTGTTTATAAGAGTCTTTTCTTGGCTTTGACATTTTAATTATAATGTGTCTTGGTGTGAATTTCTCTGGGTTCCTCATATTTAGAACTTTCTGGGGACTTCCTGGATCTAGACATCTGCTTCTTTTCCCACGTTAGGGAAGTTTTCAGCCTGTTTCTCTCTCTCCTCTCCCTCTGGAACCTCTAAAATGTGAATGTTAGTCCTCTTGAAGTTTCTTAGGCTATCTTCACTTTATTTCATTTTTTTCCCTTTTGCTGCTCAAATTTTATGCTTTCCACTTTCATGTCTTTGAGTGTATTCTTTCTTCTGCTTAATCTAATCTGTTCAAATTCTCTAGTATATTTTTTGATTTCAGTTATTCTTTGTGACTTTTTTTTACTTATATTTTCTATCTTTTTGTTGAAGTTCTCACTGTGTTCATCCATTCTTCTTTATAGAGTTCAGTAAGCATCTTTATGGTGACATTTTGGAACTCTTTAGCATTCAATCACTTATCTCTATTTCATTAAGGACTTTTTCTAAGGTTTTTCATTTGGAACACATTCCTATTTATTTCTCTTGCCTGTCTGTATTGGTATCTATGCAGAGATGAAACAGCTACTTCTCTCATTGTTAAAGAAATGGACATGCAGAAGATAAGCCTTATCATTCCACCCTGCCCTAGCCCTGGGTTGTCTTTCAAACCTTTGTGACTGTCCAAGCAGCTTCCTTTAATTTTAGTGGCTTCCAGTATTTGTGAGTGTGCCACTACCCATCAATGTCCTTAAGGGAGGATCTCAGCAACTGGATTCAAGTGGACTGGAATCCAGATCCACAGGCAGCAGCTTTTAATTTTTTTTAACGTTTTATTTATTTTTGAGACAGAGAGAGACAGGGCATGAACAGGGGAGGGTCAGAGAGAGGGAGACACAGAATCTGAAACAGGCTCTGGGCTCTGAGCTGTCAGCACAGGGGCCCAATGCGGGGCTCAAACTCACGGACCGCGAGATCGAGACCTGAGCCAAAGTCGGTGCTCAACCGACTGAGCCACCCAGGCGCCCCAAGGCAGCAGCTTTTAAAGTGTGCAAATATATAGAATCCAGTGGGATGACAAGCATAAATTCTGCTGGCCACCATTTCCAGGTGATCTAGCTGAGTCCCTTTTATGGCTGTCACAAAAATTAGCCCAGAGAAGTATACAACACCTTTCTAGGAGATACCAGCAACCTGGAGTGAAGAAGAGGGAGAACACAAAATTGATATCCACTAACCACTAACCTCTGCCCCTGGAGTAGTCTTATAGGTGTATGCCAAATTAGAAGCCTGTGGACACAGGTCCTTTTGAGATGAAAGCTAGATGTTTCATCTGTCAAGTGCAGGTCCCAAATGTTGAGTTGCCCAAGGTGGGATTCAAACCCTTCACTTCTCAGGGAGAAGCTCCAAGGTTTGTGTTCTTCCTGATTATAAACGGCCATGCTGAGGGTGCAGTATATGGTGAGATTGCATCCCCGCATCTTTCCCTCTTTTGTCTGCCCTGATGTGGGATTTTTTTTTTTTTTAGTTTCCTTAGTGTGTAGCAGTCATTTAGCTTATTTATAGTTTTTGTTATTTTTTCAAAGAAAAATTTTCCATATGTAGCTATAGATTCCGTGTGCCTGTGGGAGGAGGTGACTTCAGGATCTTCCCATGTTACCATCTTGAACCACAACCTCTCCTCATTGTTTTTATCATGAAGCACTTCTAGTTGTATTAATATAAATTCTGAAAAAAAGAGTTTCTCAAGTTTTTTTTAATCCTAATAACTGTAGTTATAGAAGGGTGTGATTTTGTTTTTCTGTGAGCATTATATAGACACATTCAATACGGTATAATTAGAAGTTTAATCAGGCTGGTGGAGTGTAAGCCATTACACAGAGAGTATAGTTCCTGAGGCAATAGAAATCTTATGTAGAAATGTACACTTACTACCTTATTGAGAGTGTTTGGGTTTGCAGTTTACCAAAGTGTAAATAGCCAATGGCTTTTATAAGTTGTATGTAACTTGATTAGCCAATAAACCATACTAAAGTACAAAATAAGCCATTTTACCACATACAGTTACCCATTCAAGCCTGTCATTCATTGAGCTGTGCATAAAAGGACATTTGCAGGATAGTGTATCTACTTCTTTATTGCAGAGTATCTTTGTTTATGTATCAGTACACAAAATTTAGTAATTAGCAGTAGGTCTCAGTTCATTTAGTGTAAATGAGCATGATCTCAACTCTACTACATTCTATTAGGGTGTAATAGCTCTCTTGACCTCCACTTAGGAACAAGGTATTTCATCCACCACCATGGGAAAATGAAAATAGCAATGGCTTCTTTTCTCTTCATGGAAATGCAAAGCACCTTTGTGTATTAATCAATGAAAAAAATATAAGATTACTTTTATTTATCAGACTCAAACTGTAGTAAATAATTCCATGAATGTGCACTTTTGGTGGTTTAAGCAACAAATTGAAGTCAACAATATTTTTGCCTTTTCTTTATAAATAGAAACTTCAAACATAAAATAAACATTTCAAATTGCTTTTTCTCTCAACATGCAGGAAGAGAAACAATTTTCTGAAGTTAATAACATTTCTGCAAAGGCTGTGGGGAAATCATGCAAAGCTAAACTGCATAGTATGGAAGGATGCTAAACAAAAAACTTTTAGAACTTCTATTACATTTCTTTTCTTTATTGTTCTATGAGATTTAAAGTACTTTGAAAGAGTAACCATGTTTTAAGAACCTGGATGTCTTATACATTTTAGAGGAGACATTTAAACCCTCATGAACTCTTACATCAATTGTATTTATAAAGGTAAAGTTTTTCAGTTTCTTTTTACTCCTCTAGAAATGTATAGAAGTACTATTATTTTTAATGCATGTCTTAATAGATAAGGAAAGTATTATATTAATGGATTATAACCTTTTGGATTAGACATTATTTTTCAAAATTATTATTTGATATGACTATTTTACATAATGGAGGATATATATATTTTGAATATTTGGGACTTTTTACAAGGAAAAGATTCCTTCGAAAAAAATGATGTGGAATTTTAATGTCTTATGAACAACAAAATCATATGTCTGAAATTGCCTTGCTCCCTAATCTGACTCTAGCCAGAAATCACATTATAGCTGACAGTCACCTTGCTAAGTCTAGCACCTCTTATGGGTAGAACTAAACATTAAAACTCTCACTCTGTCATCACAGGCTTAAGACAGATGTCAGCAAATTTTTCTTAAAGAACCAGAGAGTAAATACTTTAGTTTGTGTGGGTCATATAGTCTCTACAGCAACTACTCAAATCCACTCTTATAGTATTAAAACTGACATAGAAAATATATAATATATTCTTTTTACTTTTCCAATCATTTAAAAATGTAAAAACCCTTCTAATTTGCAGGCCATTCAGACAAGCAATGGTCCACTTTTGGGCTGTGCGTCATAATCCAGCTGAATTCTGGCTTAATATACATCCCTGACATTGTGCTGGCTAAAATAATTGTTTGTATTTCTGAAACATGTTGTACAATCTTGCTTTAATATTTTTTACAGAGAAAGAAATGGAATTTATTTTAAGAGATCACAAATAATCTCACTATCCAAAGATAATAGTTATTATCATTTCAGTAGGATCCCTTTCTTTGCAGATATATACTACATATTCTTCCAGAAGCTGTCAGTCCTTTTGAGGAGACAGAAAGATAAGTTATAATACAAAACACTAAGTACTATGAAAAAAATGCTATTAAGCAGAAAAGTTAAGTATACTCTCTTGCCGAGTTAGGGAGTATAACAAAAGGTGAACTTATTTTTTGTTTGTTTGTTTCAAGTTTTTAGTTAAATTATAGTTCATTAACATATAGTGTAATATTAGTTTAATGTGTAATTTAGTGATTCATCACTTACATATAACACCCAGCATTCACCCCAGCAAGTGACCTCCTTAGTACTCAGCACCTATTTAACTCATCCCCCTACCCACTTCACCTCCAGCAACCCTCTATTTGTTCTCTATAGTCAAGAGTCTATTTTATGATCTCCTTCTGTTTTTTTTTTCCTCCATATTCATCTGTTTGATTCTTAAATTCCATATTTGAGTGAAATCATATGGTATTTTTCTCTGGCTAACTTATTTTGTTTAGCATAATACTCTCTAGCTCCATCCATGTCATTACAAATGGCAAGCTTTCATCCTTCTTTATGGCTGAATAATATTCCATTGTGTGTGTATACCACAATTTCTTTTTCCTTTTTTTTTTTTTTTTTTTTTTATTTATTTTTTTTTTAATTATTTTTTTTATTTTTTTTATTTTTTAATATATGAAATTTACTGTCAAATTGGTTTCCATACAACACCCAGTGCTCATCCCAAAAGGTGCCCTCCTCAATACCCATCACCCACCCTGCCCTCCCTCCCACCCTGCCCTCCCTCCCACCCCCCATCAACCCTCAGTTTGTTCTCAGTTTTTAACAGTCTCTTATGCTTTGGCTCTCTCCCACTCTAACCTCTTTATTTTATTTTTTTTTTCCTTCCCCTCCCCCATGGGTTTCTGTTATGTTTCTCAGGATCCACATAAGAGTGAAACCATATGGTATCTGTCTTTCTCTGTATGGCTTATTTCACTTAGCATCACACTCTCCAGTTCCATCCATGTTGCTACAAAAGGCCATATTTCATTTTTTCTCATTGCCACGTAGTATTCCATTGTGTATATAAACCACAATTTCTTTATCCATTCATCAGTTGATGGACATTTAGGCTCTTTCCATAATTTGGCTATTGTTGAGAGTGCCGCTATAAACATTGGGGTACAGGTGCCCCTATGCATCAATACTCCTGTATCCCTTGGATAAATTCCTAGCAGTGCTATTGCTGGGTCATAGGGTAGGTCTATTTTTAATTTTCTGAGGAACCTCCACACTGCTTTCCAGAGCGGCTGCACCAATTTGCATTCCCACCAACAGTGCAAGAGGGTTCCTGTTTCTCCACATCCTCTCCAGCATCTATAGTCTCCTGATTTCTTCATTTTGGCCACTCTGACTGGCGTGAGGTGGTATCTGAGTGTGGTTTTGATTTGTATTTCCCTGATAAGGAGCGACGTTGAACATCTTTTCATGTGCCTGTTGGCCATCCGGATGTCTTCTTTAGAGAAGTGTCTATTCATGTTTTCTGCCCATTTCTTCACTGGGTTATTTGTTTTTCGGGTGTGGAGTTTGATGAGCTCTTTATAGATTTTGGATACTAGCCCTTTGTCCGATGTGTCATTTGCAAATATCTTTTCCCATTCCGTTGGTTGCCTTTTAGTTTTGTTGGTTGTTTCCTTTGCTGTGCAGAAGCTTTTTATCTTCATAAGGTCCCAGTAATTCACTTTTGCTTTTAATTCCCTTGCCTTTGGGGATGTGCCGAGTAAGAGATTGCTACGGCTGAGGTCAGAGAGGTCTTTTCCTGCTTTCTCCTCTAAGGTTTTGATGGATTCCTGTCTCACATTCAGATCCTTTATCCATTTTGAGTTTATTTTTGTGAATGGTGTGAGAAAGTGGTCTAGTTTCAACCTTCTGCATGTTGCTGTCCAGTTCTCCCAGCACCATTTGTTAAAGAGACTGTCTTTTTTCCATTGGATGTTCTTTCCTGCTTTGTCAAAGATGAGTTGGCCATACATTTGTGAGTCTAGTTCTGGGGTTTCTATTCTATTCCATTGGTCTATGTGTCTGTTTTTATGCCAATACCATGCTGTCTTGATGATGACAGCTTTGTAGTAGAGGCTAAAGTCTGGGATTGTGATGCCTCCTGCTTTGGTCTTCTTCAAAATTACTTTGGCTATTCGGGGCCTTTTGTGGTTCCATATGAATTTTAGGATTGCTTGTTCTAGTTTCGAGAAGAATGCTGGTGCAATTTTGATTGGGATTGCATTGAATGTGTAGATAGCTTTGGGTAGTATTGACATTTTGACAATATTTATTCTTCCAATCCATGAGCAGGGAATGTCTTTCCATTTCTTTATATCTTCTTCAATTACCTGCATAAGCTTTCTATAGTTTTCAGCATACAGATCTTTTACATCTTTGGTTAGATTTATTCCTAG
>NC_064811.1:53133617-53152375 GCF_023721935.1 Panthera uncia
ATGAATGGATAAAGAAATTGTGGTTTATATACACAATGGAATACTACGTGGCAATGAGAAAGAATGAAATATGGCCTTTTGTAGCAACGTGGATGGAACTGGAGAGTGTGATGCTAAGTGAAATAAGCCATACAGAGAAAGACAGATACCATATGGTTTCACTCTTATGTGGATCCTGAGAAACTTAACAGAAACCCATGGGGGAGTGGAAGGAAAAAAAAAAAAAAAAGAGGTGTGAGTGGGAGAGAGCCAAAGCATAAGAGACTGTTAAAAACTGAGAACAAACTGAGGGTTGATGGGGGGTGGGAGGGAGGGGAGTGTGGGTGATGGGTATTGAGGAGGGCACCTTTTGGGATGAGCACTGGGTGTTGTATGGAAACCAATTTGACAATAAATTTCATATATTGAAAAAAAAATTATAAAGTGAAAAACTTTATAAGTAAAAGAAAATATACAATAAAGATAATGCCAGTGACTTATAAAGCTAGTATGAAGGTTAAAAGACAAAAATAGTGAAGTCAGTTTTATCTAAAAATTAGTTGAGACTCACAAGTTAAAAAGATGAAAAATATATCATATACATAAAACATGGAATAAGGAATAAGAATGTAAAGCTTTTAGAAAGTGTTTGAATTTAGGCAACCCTCACTAGATTGCTTAACATAGATTGCCACACAATTAGGCTGTTATATATAAACTTTATGGAAAAACAAACCAAAAAACTTGTAATAGATTCCCCAAAAAAATAAAGGAATCCAACTGTAACACTAAAGTCACAAGGAAGATAGCAAGAGAAAAACGAACAAAGAACAACCAGAAAACAACAAAATGGCAATAAGTACGTACTAATCAATAAATAAACTTGGAAAAATAATTATTTTGAGAGAGACAGAGATAGTTCAAGTGGAGGAGAGGCACTGAGAGAGGGGGGCAGAGAATCCCAAGCAGGCTCCAAACTGTCAGCATGGAGCCTGATGCGGGGCTTGAACTCAAGAAACCATGAGATCATGACCTGAGTCGATACCAAGAGTCAGATACTCAGGCACCCCAATAATTACTTTAAATGTACATGGTCGAAATTCTCCAATCAAAAAACATAGGGTGACTGAATGGTTAAAAAAAAACCCAAACGCATCCATACACTGCCTACAAGAGATTTACATCAGACCTGAAGAGACCTACAGGTTAAAAGTCAAGGGATGTTGGGGCGCCTGGGTGGCGCAGTCGGTTAAGCGTCCGACTTCAGCCAGGTCACGATCTCGCGGTCCGTGAGTTCGAGCCCCGCGTCAGGCTCTGGGCTGATGGCTCGGAGCCTGGAGCCTGTTTCCGATTCTGTGTCTCCCTCTCTCTCTGCCCCTCCCCCGTTCATGCTCTGTCTCTCTCTGTCCCAAAAATAAATAAAAAACATTGAAAAAAAAAAAAAAGTCAAGGGATGTGATATTCCACACATATGGAAGGAGGAAAAAAAAAATGCCAAAGTGGCAATACTTCTATCAGACAAAACAAACTTTAAAAAAATGATTATAAGAGGAGGAGTTAAGACGGTGGAGTAGTAAGGGGATTCTGGGCTTGTCTTATCCTTGGAACACAGCTAGATCAACATCTGACCATTTTGAATACCTAGGAAATCGATCTGAGGATTAACAGAACAATCTACATAATTTGAGGGAGAGAACGCAGCAGGCACATGGTGCAGAGAGGTGAGTTGGGGGAGAGAAGTACTGTGGTGCCACAGAAGAGAGGCAGCCATTTTCACAGAGAGGAGAAAGGGAGAGAGAGCAGCTCGTTGGGTTTACACAAGACAGCACTCCCCAGAGAGCAGCTAGAGAGAAAGAGTGAAAACACACACAAGGGACTGTACAAGAAAACTGTCTCCCAAAACCACTGACAGGGAGAAAAAAGAGAGGGAGGGTTTGTATACCTTTTTTTTTTTTTTTTTTTTTTTTTTTTATAAATTGTGGAGAACCAAGTCTGAAGTTACAGAGGTCAGCCTCTGGTGGTGTTCCAGGAATGAAGCAGGGCAGATGCCCGGGAGAGGGCAGTGTGGTCTGAGGATCCCCTGGGTTGCACAGGGAGAAGCAGTTCACCTGCTCAGAGTGCATTTGGTATAGGTGATAAGGCCTCTCCCCAGGCAAAAGACCCAGCAGGCACAATAAAGTTACCAGGTTCACTCATGTATAGTAACAGAGTCTGGCTGAGGGCAGCAAACTCTGGTTCCTGCTGTGTGTTACAATTTACCATAAACTCTGAGCCACTGCCATCGTGTGGTGGCATGACCTTTTACTGGGAAAAACCAACCCCAGCATGTTGAGACCCTCTCCCAGAAAACCACTGTGGGTCTGAAATGTGGGTGTCTCTGAAGTGTGGGGTTTTGAAACACAGCTGTGTCCGAGACAAAACTTTGGGGAGAGGCATGGCCTGGGAGGCAAACAGCTTGGACACAGACACAGGGAAGGTGGGAAGCTGATGGAAGCTGGGGATACAGGAGGGTTGGCTGTGCATGTATGAGAACATCAACTTCCTGCTCTGGAGACTAGAAAGCAGGTGAAGCCCTTTTCACCATTAGCCCACAAACACTGATTGACCCCAGTGAGCTCAACACTGCCACCAAGTAAAGAATGGAAGCCCCTGTGTTTCCCAGACTGCCTGAGAATCAGAGCAGCAGCCTCCTCCCCGCAGAAGACCAGCAAAAATCCCTTCCAAAGAGATTAGTCTACCCACCATAGAATGTTGCAAAGTTTCAATTCTAGGGGAAACTGGGTCTACCTTCATTGAGGGTTTTTTGTTGGTTTGTTCAGGTTATTTTTGTTGTTGTTGTTTCTGTTTTTGTTATTTTTCTCTTGTTTTATGGATACCAGAAAGAGCATGATTTTTTTTTAATTTTATCATTTTTTAATTAAAATTTTTTTTTCTCTCCTCTTTTCTCTTTTTTCTATCAAGCTTTTCTCAACAAGCAGACCAAAACAAACCTAGGGCCTAGCTTCCTTTATTTTTTTAAATTTTTTTATTTTTATTTCATTCTGTTTATTATTATTATTATTATTATTATTATTACTATTATTATTTTCTTCATCCAAAATGACAAGACAGAGAAATTCCCCTCAAAATAAAGAACAGGAAGAAATGACTACCAGGGATTTAGTCAATGAAGATATAAGTAAGATGTCTGAACCACAATTTAAAACAACTGTAAGATACTAATTGAGCTTGAAAAACAGCGTAGAAGACACCAGAAAATTCCTTTCTGCACAGGTAAAAACTAAAATATAGTCATGCAAAAATAAAAACGCTGTAACTGAGATACAAGCACAAATAGAGGCCGGCCATAAAGATGATGATGGATGAGGTAGAGGACTGAAATAGTGATAGAGAAGATAAAATTATGGAAAATAAGGAAGCTGAAAAGAAGAGGGAAACAAAGGGATCATGAAGGCAGACTTAGTGAACTCAATGATTTATTAAAATACAATATAGTTCATATAATAGAAGTTCCAGATGATGAAGAGAGAGAAAAACGGGCAGGAGGTTTATGTGAGCAATTTATAGCTGAAAACTTCCCTAATATGAGGAAGGACACAGACATCAAAATCCAAGAAGCACAGAGAACTCCTGTTAAATTCAACAAAAGCCAGCCATCACCAGCCATCGCCAAGATGTATCATAATAAAATTCACAATATACCCAGACAAGGAATGAATCCTGAAAGCAGCAAGGAGAAAAAAAGTCCTTAAAACATACTAGGTAAGACAGATCGGGTTCGTAGCATATCTGTCCAGAGAAACTTGACAGGTCAGAAAGAAGTGGCAAGATATATTCAATATGCTGAATGGAAAAAAAAAAAAAAACAGCCAAGAATATTCTATCTAGTAATGCTGTCATTGAAAGTAAAACAAAGGTTTTCCCAGAAAAACAAAAACTAGAAGGAGTTTGTAACTCCTAAACAAGCCCTATAGGAATTTTTAAGTGGGACTCTCATGGTGGAGTTAAAAAAAAAAAAAAAAAAAAAAAAAAAAAAAGACCAAAAGCAACAAAGACTAGAAAGAACCAGAGAGCATCACCAGAAACATGAAATCTACAGCTAACACAATGGCACTAAATTCATATCTTTCAATAATCACTCTGAATGTAAATGGACTAAATGCTCCAATTGAAAGACACAGGGTATCAGAGGGGATAAAAAAAAAAAAAATACAAGATCTATATGATGCCTATAAGAGACTCACTTTAGACCTAAAGACACCTTCAGATTGAAAGTGAGGGGATAGAGAACCATCTATCATGCTAATGAACATCAAAATAAAGCCAGTACCCATACTTATATAAGAAACTAGACTTTAAAACAAAGACTGTAAGAGATGAAGAAGGGCATTATGTCTTAATTAAGGGATCTATCCATCAAGAAGTTCTTAGAATTTTAAATATTTATGCCCCCAATTTGAAGGGCCCAAACATATAAATCGATTGTTAACACAATAAAGAAACTCATTGACAATAATATAATCATATTAGAGGACTTTAACACCCCACTTACAACAATGGACAGATCACCTATGCAGAAAATTAACAAGGAAACAATGGATATGAATGACACAGTGGACTGGATGGGCTTAACAGATATGTTCAGAAAATTCATCCTAAAGCAGAATATACATTCTTTCCGAGTGCACATGAACATTCTCCAGAATAGATCACATACTGGGACACAAATGAGCCCTCAACAAGTACAAAAAGATCAAGATCATACCATGCATATTTTCAGATCACAATGCTATAAAACTTGAGTCAACCACAAGAAAATATTTGGAAAGCCCTCAAATACATGAGGGTTAAGGGATATCCTACTAAATAATGAATGGGTTAACCAGAAAATTAAAGAAGAAATAATTTAAAAAATACATGGAACTCAATGATTATGAAAACACCACAGTCCAAAACCTTTGGGATTCAGCAAAAGCAGTCCTTAGAAGGAAGTATATTGAAGTTCAGGCCTATCTCAAGAAGCAAGAGGAGTCCCAAATACACATCTCAACTTTATACCTAGGGGAGCTAGGAAAGGAATGGCAAATAAAGCCTAAAGCCAACAGAAGAAGGGAAATAATAAAGATTAGAGCAGAAAGAAATTATAAAGAAACAACAACAACAAAAAAAACAGTAGAGTAGATCAATGAAATTAAGAGCTGGTTCTTTTAAAGAATTAGCAAAATTGATAAACTTATCAAAATGAAAAGAGAAGGACCTAAATAGATAAAATGAAAGAAGGGAGATCACAACCAACATCACAGAAATACAAACTATTAGAAGAGAATACTATGAAAAATTATAAACCAACAAACTGGGCAATCTGGAAGAAATGGACAAATCACAAACTACCAAAACTGAAACAGGAAGAAAATTTTAACAGACCCATAACAGCAAAGACATTGAATCTGTATTTTAAAATCTCCCAAGAAACAAGCGTCCTGGGCCAGACGGGTTCCTAGGGAAATTCTACCAGACATTTAAAGAGGAGTTAATATCTGTTCTCAAAGTGTTAAAAAAGAAAGAAAGAAAGAAAGAAAAAGAAAGAAAGAAAGAAAGAAAGAAAGAGAACAAAGAAATAAAGGAAAACCTCCAAACCTCTTCTATGAAGACAGCATCATCTTGATTCCAATACAAAACAAACAGCCCACTAAAAGGGAGAATTACAGTCCAATATCCCTGATGAACATGGATGTAAAAATTCTCAACAAGATATTAGCAAATTGAATTCAACAGTACATTAAAAGAATTATTCACCATGATCAAATAGGATTTATTCTTGCCCTGCAGAGCTGGTGCAATACTCACAAATCAATCAATGTCATTCACTACATTAATAAAAGAAAGGTTAAGAACCATATGATCCTTTCAATAGATGAAGAAAAAGAATTTGACAAAATACAGCATCCATTCTTGATAAAAACTCTCACTACGGTAGGGATAGAGGGAACATACCTACATACCTCATCATCATAAAGCCATATGAAAGGTCAACAGCTAATATCATCCTCAATGGGGAAATCTGTGAGGCTTTCCACTACAGTCAGGAACAAGACAAACATGTCCACTCTTACCATTAGTATTTAACATAGTAATGGAAGTCTAAGCCTCAGCCATCAGACAAAAAAGAAATACAAGGCATACAAATCGGCCAGGAAAAAGTCAAACTTCCACTATTTGCAGATGACATCATATTGTATGTAGAAAACCCTAAAGACTCCACTAAAAAATTGCTAGAATACATGAGTTCGGCAAAGTCACAGGATATAAAATTAAAGTGCAGAAATCTGTTGAATTTCTATACAAAAATAATGAAGCAGCAGAAAAAGAAATCAAGGAATAGATAACATTTGCAATTGCACCAAAATGGTAAGATACCTAGGAATAAACCTAACTGAAGAGATAAAAGATCTATACTCTGAAAACTGTTGAACACTTATGAGAGAAATTTAAGATGACACAAAGAAGTGGAAAAGCATTGCATGCTCATGGATTATAAGAACAAACATTGTTAAAAAGTCTATACCATCAAAGCAATCTACACATTTAATGCAATCTTTATCAAAATACTACAAGCATTTTTCACAAAGCCAGAACAAACAATCCTAAAATTTGTATGGAACCATGAAAGACCCCAAATAGAGAAAACAATGTTGAAAAAGAAAATAAAAACTGAAGGCATAGCGATTCCAGGTTTCAAGCTACATTACAAAGCGTTAGTCATTAAGACAATATGGTACTGGCACAAAAACAGACACACAGATCAATAGAATGGAATAGAGAACTCAGACCCACAACTAAACAGTCAACTTATCTTCAACAAAGCAGGAAAGAATATCCAATGGAAAAAAGACAGTCTTTTCAACAAATGGTGTTGGGAAAACTGGACAGCAACATGCAGAAGACTAAAATTGGACCACTTTCTTGTACCATACAAAAATGAATTCAAAATAAATGAAAGACCTAAAGGTGAGACAGGAAACCATCAAAATCCTAGAAGAAAATACAGGCAGCAACCTCTTCAACTTCAGCTGGAGTAACTTATTACTAGACATGTCGCCAAAGGCAAAGGAAACAAAAGCAAACATGAACTATAAAAATAGTTCTTGTACTTTATCAAGATAAAAAGCTCTGCACAGTGCAGGAAACAATCAACAAAATTAAAAGGCAACCTATAGAATGGGAGAAGATATTTGCAAATGACATATCAGAAAAATGGTTAGTATCCAAATCTATAAAGAACTTATCAAACTCAGCACCCAAAAAACAAACAACTCAGTTAAGAAATGGGCAGAAGACATGAATAGACACTTTTCCAAGAAGATATTCAGATGGCTGAGAGACCAATGAAAAGATGCTCAACATCATTCACCATCAGGGAAATACAAATCAAAACCACAATGACATACCACTTCACACCTGTCAGAATGGCTAAAATTAACAACACAAGAAACTAAAGATGTTAGGATGCAGAGAAACGGGAACCCTGTTGCACCATTGATGGGAATGCAGACTGGAAAACAGCATGGAGATTGCTCAAGAAACTAAAAATAGAACTACTCTACAATCTAGCAATTGCACTACTACTATTTACCCAAAGAACACAAAAATACAGATTTGACGGGGTATGTGCACCCCAATATTTATGGTAGTATTATCAACAAGACCCAAACTATGGACAGAGCCCAAACATCCACTGACTGATGAATGGATAAAAAGATATGGTGTACACACACACACACACACACACACACACACACACACGTAATATTACTCATCCATCCAAACGAATGAAATCTTGCCATTTGCAATGACATGGATGGAGCTAGAATGTATTATGCTAAGTAAAATAATTCAACCAGAGAAGGACAAATACCATATGCTTTCACTCATATTTGGAATTTAAGAAACAAAGCAGATGAACATATGAGAAGGTCGAGGAAGAGAAGAAAGAGAAACCAACCACAAGAGACTCTTAATGATAGAGAACTATCAACTATGGGTTGACAGAGGGAAGAGAGTGGGAGATGGGCTAGATGGGTGATAGGTTCTAAGGTAGGGCACTTGTGATGAGCACTGGATGTTGTATGTAAGTGATGAATCACTGAATTCTACTCCTGAAACCAATATTGCCCTGGGTGTTATTAAAATTTAAAAAAAAAAAAGGAGGAGTGCCTGGGTAGCTCAATCAGTTAAACATCTGACTCTTGATTGCAGCTCAGGTCATGATCTCACAGTTTGTGAGTTCGAGCCCCACATCAGGCTCTGCACTGACAGTGTGAAACCTGCTTGGGATTCTCTCTTTCCCCCACCCCCTCTCTGGCCCTCCCTCACTCACACACATGTGCACTCTCTCTCTCTCTCTCAAAATAAATAACATTTAAAAAGGAAAACAGAAAAGTAAAATTAAAAATTAAACAATGACTATAAGTGGTAGGATCAGTCCTTAAACCCAGGTGGTCTAATATCAGAGCCTCCACTTTGAAATTTTTTACAAAAGTGAATGCTCCAATTCTGATTACACTATTAATTCTTTAATGAACTGCTATAATTTTAGAGAAAGACCGCCTGATCATTAAAAAAAAAATCATTAATGTCCATGGATATATGTGGATAAATTTTATTTCAGACAGTGTATGAGTTTTTACATTTATTGTTTTTACTTCTGTTTAACCAACTTCTTCACTCATTAACCATCTAAATGAAACAACTTATTTTCTAACAAAATATTAAGTATCTTGCTTGATGTATATATTTGACCTCAAATTATGAGTTTTAATATTACTTGATTATACTCTGAATATTCACTACACTCTCATTCCAAAATTACAGAATAAAAATATTTATGTATTTTATTTCAAAACTTCGTGTTGTACCAGTTTTACACAACATGAATATCAAAAATGTACACAAAAATCAATTTCAATAAAGCTTATAGAAGTATAAGCACTGATACTGAAATTGCCTTTGTAGATAAGTATAAAATATATTTATAGGCATGGTATCTTAGCAGAGATGTTTTTTTCTGGAAGAGACTGGAGTCTACTGTTCATAACTGATCTCGCCAAAAAATTACATGTAGATGATTAAAACCTGAACACCCTGAATAACATGAGTAAATTTCCCCTATCTTATATTTATTTACCTCACAGGTTTAGAAGATCTTTCGGGAAATTTATTGGCAGCTTTTCTATGACAGACTTCTCTGGGCTGTTCTATTCTGGGCAATAAAATAATTGAAGATAAAAATTAGCTGTGCAAAGCTGAGGTGTGGGCAGGACCATGCAGAGGACAATAGACTACACTACAATAGCCTTTTGAAGTGTTTGCAGTTTCTGAACGCAATAAAATCAATAATAATTTTCCTTCATTTAATTACAGCTCCACAATTCACTATGTTGGCTCTTTAAATAAAAATGTTAATGACGTTGAATTAATTTCTTTAAGAGTAAACCTATGACTTCTATCAACCCAATTTTTATCCTTGACCAGTGAGGGATTGGCTTGGCAGCCAGTGGTTAAAAAGCAAAGCACGAGGTTAAAAGCAAAACGTATTTCATGGAAATCTCTCTCTACTCGTCATACAAGAGTAACTTTGTTTTTGCCAATAAATAAAATCAATTCTCTACCTTGTGTGCCACCAATAAAGATGAAGTTGCCGCATTCATTTAGCCCTTCAAATTCTTACCTCACAGGCGTGCTGGAAGAAATGCTTTTGTTCAAGAGAAAACAAGAAATGAAACCACAGCCGGTACTGAAATTTGAAATCTTTAAATCTAGCCCTAAGCAGAGCTGATAAGGAAACTACTGATTTTCAGGTATTTCTCATTGACTTAATTATTGACACTTAAGTCTTTCTGGATGTTTTGAAGGTCTAGCTACTCCTGCAGTTAAAGTGAATCAAATTTCACTGAGCAACATTTTCCCCCCAAAAATCCATGATATATATATTACTTAATATTAGATCACCTCAATAATCACTTTGCTTTATTAATTCAATGCTTAATCAAATAGAAAAAAATGAAAAATTCCATTCCTTTCTTTTGTATTTTCAATATATAATGCTATTCAAATTAACATTAATATGACATATTCCATCTAACGGACTGGTTTTAAATAAAAGGCAAGAACAGAGTTAACCTCTTTCACTCTGTTCTTTGCACATAGGTTCATGTTGTCTTTTGTAAGTGGACTGAGATTTTAGTTCTAAAAAGGCATACCCCAGAGAACTCCCACCAGTATTGCTTTATTTCATTCATGTCTTAGTAGCCTTACTGTCAGCAAAAATCCAGTTATAATAGAGAAGAAAGAGGAATTCACTGGAAAGCTCATGAAGGATAGAAACTAGGAAGAGAAATTACTGGAAATCTTGGTAAACTTGATTTCCATAATTCTTATCAGTTTATGTGCCATATGGTCTTTTTGCTTATTTTTCTCTATTTTTTTTATTTTTTTTTTCTTTTCTAAATGCAGCTGCAGCTTACCCATAATTTACCCCAAAATGTTGTTCTTAGCATGTAGGTTTCTACCATGTTAACAGTTTAGTTGCCACATGTAACCAAATTTATGTTCTATTTGAAAACTTTCAGAAATGAGAATTTGATGGCTTCAGTCAAAACAATGGATCCTTCAAGAGTGACCAAATGATAAATAAAAATAATAATATAGTAAAAAATAACAATTTTTTAGTACTCTAAAAATACTCAATTATCTCTCATCCAATTAGCTTGGCCATTTTGTGGACTTGGGCTATCAAAAGGGTGCATTAGAAACTTCAATCCAGATTAAATATTGAATACTCCATATGGCACTGTGCAATGTGTTATAGAAGATGTAAAACATAAAATATGACTCTATTCAATAAGACTCTTATTTCAACCAGGACATAGGTATTACATATAAAAAGTGGAATTTACAACATTTATGACAGGATTTTGTCCATATTCCATTTTATATTAAGAAATGATTGGTTATGAACTTTAAAATTATCTTTGTAGGGAGAAGGTGAAGCAAATAATGGAAGAATTTTTATTAGAAACCTAAGATCGCACTTCATGATGTCAACTTTTTTTTTGTTAAGTGGCTTTTTGACATGGGACAGACATTGACTTTCTCTAAAATTCCAAGTCTACTACCTTCCTAAGAGGCAGGACACTTACCAAAATTTAGTGACTGCTGATATGTATATTTACATGGAAATATTATGTGTATAAATGTGACCTCCAAAATGATTTAACTCAAATCAAATCAACATGTTTTACTATAGGTAAGTATAATAGCTACAGCAAATACATTACAATGTAAAAGTTTACTAACAAGGTTTATTAACAAAGTGTATTTTTAAAATCCTTCACAAGGATCAATAATTTGGCTTCAAACTTATTGTAACCAATAAAAAAAGGCAGATAGAGTTTCTTGATTTAGACTGCTTACAAATATAAATATGCTAGCTACTCAAGGGAAGCAGGACTATTCCCCAGTCCCAGGTACTAAGAAATTACTCCTTTGCATTCTCAAAAAACAGCATATAGTTCAATATAATGAATATCCTCAAAAAGATCTTCACAGTGCCTACAGTAAGGAGTGACATGGGGCTGCTTCTTCTTCTATCCTACCTCAGTGTAGGCTGATGCAGTATACTGAAGTGCAATTTATTAAAAGCAATCGTATTCTGGGGGAGAACAGAGGAGGAGTAAAGGTCCCAAGAACAAAAGATTATAATTAACTTCTGCAGCTATGTGACGGTCAGAATAAATCCATGGGTGCATTATAGAGTATTAAAGAGCTGTGTGCATAATTCCTAGACAGTATGCTGCAACTCAATTACTATACCTTTAACATTTAAGTGGGATGCATAAGTACATTGGAGGTTCTATTCAGAACAGTGTAGCTATTGAGTACGTATTTTGTATTATTTGTCAAATACAGGGCCACGTGCTTCTACCGTCAGGTCAGGAAGGAATAGGTTTTATATCTTCTATTGAAAGAGCAGGAACCTGATGGAGATACATGCCTTGAGAGACTACTACCCACAAAGGTATTGGCCCAGGTTAAAAAAAAAAAAAAAAAAAAAAAAAAAAAAAAAGTTTCTGCTTTAAAGTAACTAAATAGCGCATTGATCAGCTACCTGCTTTTCCCAAGAAAAAATACATTTCTGTGATTTGCCCTCTAGAGTACCTTAAATACTTATATATAGGATTTTCATGTTCACTATTGTTTAATATTCTATGTTTCATCTGCTTTCTGTCAATATGAAAATTCAAGTTACCTGTTTATTCAATCAACATGTATTGAGGGCAAATAATATACAAGGATGTGTGTTAGTCACAAAGTATGCTTATGTTACAATAGAAGATATAGAGTATAATCGATAAATAGGATATAAGGTAATAACTGCCACTATGATATAATCTAATTAGTGTTATAGGAATATAAACAAGCATAGCTGATAACAGCTATCATTTACTGAGTGCCTGGCAGGTGTCAGGAGCTATTATAAGTTGTTTTTGGTTTTGTTTTTTTAATAGATACTGTCTCACATAATGTTCCCATTTTAGAAATGCAGATACCAAGGCATTGATGTGCTACATGATCTGCCTAAGGATTCTGTTATGCCTCGGGGATCTTAGATACAACTTCAAAAGAGGTAGTGCATTAGAAATGACACTGATGCTGAAGATTTCTAAGGTAAGGCAGAAGGTAAATCTAGGCAGAGGGAATAACATGAGCAGAGTGCTGGGGGATGAATTTCCATGATTTGTTTACCCAACAGAATAGCCCCATGTTGATGGAACATGAGATAATTGGCAGTAACATATACAAATCCAGCCTTGGTCCAAAGATGAAAGGTCATGCAAGTTAAAGAGATGAAATCTATCTTGTAAGTGAAGGGTTAAAAAAAAAAAAAATCAAAGAACTTTAGCTTGGGAAGTACCATGAGACCCAATATATAAATACCATGCATATTATTTTTAATTTTAAGTTATAAAATACTTGCTCCCAAAAATAGTATACAAAATATAAACAATTGTTTTTTTTTACATATAAACTGTATATTTGACTACATGGTTCACAAAAGTAGGATAACTTTTTTATATTTCTGTGACTTCTTAAACTTCTCCACCCACTTAAGAATAGGTTTTAGAATTTTCAAAATGTCAATGCTCATAGATTTACTCTTATGTTTTACAATTGTTTCCTGGTGGGCCTCCTGGGTGGCTCAGTTGGTTAAGTGTCTGATTCTTGATTTCAGCTCAGGTCATGAACTTGCAGGTTCATGAGTGCAAGCTCTGTGTTGGGCTCTGCACTGATAGTGTGGAGTCTGCTAGAGATTCTCCTCTCTCTGCCCTTCCCCTGCTTGTATGTCTGCGCTCTCTCTTTGGCAGGGAGGAGTTGGGGAACATTTAAAAAAATGCTTCCTGGTATGGCTTAACCCTCCCTTCTTCACGGGCAACTGGACACTCTGAGATAATATACTCATTAAGAAAGATTTCTGCAGGGGCACCTGGGTGGCTCCGTCGGTCATGATCTTGCGGTTTGTGAGTTCGAACCCCATGTCCGGCTCTGTGCTGACAGCTTGGAGCCTGGAGCCTGCTTTGGATTCTGTGTCTCCCTCTCTCTCAGGCCCTTCCCCATTTGTGCTCTGTCTCTCTCTGTCTTTCAAAAATGAATAAATGTTAAAAAAAAAAAGTTAAAAAAAAGATTTCTGCAAATAATGTCGTTGGGTTAAAAATTGGAAGTGTTATGTGTTGGTAGATATTGTTAATCCACACTTCAAAAAATAGTTTGTGTTCCACTGTAAGCAATTTTCCTATTTCCATGGACCTCACCAAGATAATTATACTTTAAGATTATGATAAATATGTAATAAACAGAGTTACCTAATATTTTTCCCCATGTTTTCTCCCTTATTAATAGTGTCACCATACAAAAGTTTCAGCTTTAACATCATACCTGAAGATTATAAGGTATCTACTGCTATACCTTATAGGAGTTCACTCATAATTTTAGATCTTGTATTTGGAGATGGAGCATAATCTGAAATGTATTATGATTAATTTAAGATAGGATTTTGTTGTATTTTCAACAGGAAACCAAACTGCATTAAAGCAATTTATCGAATAATTATATATTTCTCCAGCTTTGAAACAGCTTTATCATATAACATTTAATCTGTTTATTTCCAGACCAGATACCAACTCATTTTAGTCATTGTAGCTTAAGAGTATAATTTCTTATGTAGTATAACAAATGCTTTCTAAACTTTTATTAGCTAATTTACTACATTTAACCATGTGAGACATATAATTAAACTGTCACATATTTCCATAATATCAGAGTACTAATCAAAATTTTCAGCTGAAAAACACACTATATTTCTCCTTTCTTAGGAGTCTTGTTTTATACTCAGTGACATTTTATAACTATTTTATATAGAGTTTGTCATTTCCTTTTAGGTGTTTTATGGTTTTATTGCTATTGTGGATAACTTTATTTGTACTTTGTTATTACTTGGCTATTATATGGGGACCAATCACTGCTTTTTTATTAGTTTTGGTTCTATTCCCATTAATTCTTAAAGAGTTGCCTTGAAGTAATATTATCTTTACCTACATTTCCAGTATCATTTCCTCTTATTTTTCTTGATTTATCACACGAGTTTGGAACATCAGGACAATGCCGGATAACACCATGTAAAAGCTATGCATCTAGCTTGGTAATGTTTTGTTTTTTTTTTAATTTTTTTTTTTTAACGTTTATTTTTGAGACAGACAGAGCATGAATGGGGGAGGGTCAGAGAGAGGGAGACACAGAATCTGAAACAGGCTCCAGGCTCTGAGCTGTCAGCACAGAGCCCGACGCAGGGCTCAAACTCATGGACCACGAAATCATGACGTGAGCCGAAGTCGGCCGCTCAACCGACTGAGCCACCCAGGCACCCCGGTAATGTTTGAAGTGTATTTTTTTATGTTTATTTTTGAGAGAGAAAGTGAGCAGGGGAGGGGGGATGGGAGGGGGGCATAGGTGGGGGGGAGGGGGAGAGATTATCCCAAGCAGGCTCTGGGCTGACAGCATAGAGCCCCACAAGGGGCTTGATCTCACGAACCGTAAGATCATGCCCTGAGCCGAGATCAAGAGTTGGATGCTTAACCAACTGAGCCACCCAGGTGCTCCATAATGCTTGTAGTATTTTATGCTTAATATGTTTAATGATGTTTTCTGATATATTTCATTAGTTAAGGAAGTTAAGAGTTATTGTTGTTATTTTAAGTTTACTTTTATTTATTTTGAGAGAGATAGAGAGCAAGAAGGGGAGGAACAGAGAGAAAGGGAGACCAATCCCAAGGAGGCTCTGTGCCTTCAGCTCAGAGCCCAATGCAGGGCTCAAACTCATGAACTGTGAAATTATGACCCAAGCTGAAATCAAGAATCCGACACTTAACCAACTGAGCTACCCAGGCACCCATATTTAGTTTTCAAAACAGATTTTGAAATTTTTTAGGTCTCCATAATAAAACTGTCATATGTCTTTGTGGACAACAGGTCTACCATGTTCAGTTTATTCTATAGTTTATGGTATATGTTGCTACATAAGTCCAAAATTACAATTCTCACTAATTTGTAACTTCATTTAAAATTTTAAAGTATCACTAGATAATGTTACATAACTTATAATGAAAATAAAATATCATAATGCAGTTTTAAGAACTAAAACTCCTGAGACTTACTCTATATGAACTACTCTCTTTATTATTTTATCCAACCTCCTACCTGCGTCTTGTGCAGCAAACACCGCAACCATCAGGCTTCATTTGCTCAGAATAAAGGCAATTTTTTATTCAAACACTGCTTTTATTGAAGTGCCAACTAATATCCTTTCACACTAGCAAATAAAAGCTCTCTTCTTGACCAGTCACTAGAATTAAAGCTCCAGCATCAATTTTGAGATTTTTTATTTCTTGCTTTTCCTAATGGTCCATTTATATCAAAAATATTTTTACAGCAAATCGAAGCAGAGCTATATAGAAGAGTCATCAGTCAGTGGAGGATGGGTACAGCCTCTGAGGAGGATGAGAAGATTACAATCCACAGAGTGTAATGAGAATGCAGTAGGTAATGTTCATACCAATTCTCATTACAATCTTTGTCACCGCAACGGATTCACGGTGTATCATTTTCCATCCTTGTTATATTCTTTGTCAGAAAAATGAGACATCATTCATGCCATCTGCCTTTCTTCCTCACACCCCTCCCTGGCGCTTTATTGTATTTTTCCACAGATTGCATTAGAGGAATAAATTACGTAGCTCATACAAAGTCCACAGAAGAATCTTGATAAATACCAGAGCACAGTCCCAAATCATGAATCCACAGGCCATATAATGGAATTGTAAAACAAAATATGATAATTATAAATAAGTGCACTACTCTGAAATAAAAATACATGCAAATGTAGCTCTCGTGCACAGGATCAAAGTGAACAAAGCTTCTATAAGCCACGGAAGTAACTTGGAAGGAGAATATTGTGAACACAATTCAAAAAAATTAAAATCAGCTTCTATGCTTCCTCACCTCCCCCTTTACCAATGACCCACATTTACAAGTGGACTGATAAAGAAATATATTTCTAATCAAAGTAAAGACATGAAGATTCTGAATAACTTAGTCTCCCCTACAATCTTGATACACATTAAAAAAAAAGATTTTTTTTTTAATTCAGGGAAAAGCACTTAAAAGACAAAGATGATATTACTATGTTTTGAGTTTGTTCTTTTTTCAAAATGTTTATTTTGAGCAAGTGAGCGTGACCGCATGCAAGCGAGCAAGCAAGCACAGGGGAGGGGCAAAGAGAGAAGGAGATAATCCCAAACTGACTTCTCCCAAGAGAATCTGTGCTGACAGTGCAGAGCCCAATGCAGGGATTGACCCACAACCTGGGGATCATGACCTGAGCCGAAATCAAGAGTCAGATGTTCAACCAACTGAGCCATGTAGGAGCCCCCCTCATTTTTTATTATCCTGACGTGGTTCTAAATACTTCTCTTCCCGCTCTTATAAATTCCTTGTTAGAGGGTCAATTATATAGTCACGCTATGCAGCCTCATGAGGCTGTATATCTACTCCCGTCTCAAACACCTTTCACATTCATATTCATAATACCTTTTCCCCCCTTAGGCTAAATACATGGTTTCTAAATGCTTATAATTTTTGCATCGGCCTCATCTTTATAGCTAGAGAACAGAAATCTAGCACTTCAGGTTTTTTTGTTGTTTGTTTTGGACAGCCAAGGTATCCTAACCTTAAAAGTACTAGTTTACAAGGAAAGGGATAGCTGAACAAGTTATTTTGAGTATTCTAATTACTGTGTTCATTCTAACTGTTTGACTGAACATCGCAAGTAGGTATTCACACCTATTGCAATTGCCTGACGTTTTGCAATTATGTTCATGTTACTACCTCTCCACACCAGCCTTCAAATTGGGAAGCTAACAAATAAATCTAGATACTGGCATGTTATGCGACTCTGAGGCCAACGTTTTTGTTGACCAAATAAAGTCAGTGTTCCTTGAGGTTTTTTTTCAAAATTTTTTTAATTAAAGTATTATTTACATGTAATTAAATAGATCCATTTTAAGTATACTAGTATATAAATTTTGACAAATGTATAACCGCTCCTTATAACCACTATACCAGTCAAGGTATACAGCACTTTTCTCACCCCAAAAAGTTCCCTCACGCCCATTTAAAGTCATTCGCTTGCACCCTGACCCGAGGTAACCATTGATATACTTTCTATAATTATAGACTAGTTGTTACTTTTCCAGAATTTCATGTAAATGGATTAATGAAAATATATATTCCTTTTATCTCATGTCTTTCCATAGCATAAGGATTTTGAGAGTTATCCATATTTTTTTTTCAATATCGGTTCTCTCCTACCTATTACTGAATAGTATTCTATATCAATATGCCACTATTAGTTTATATCCACCCACTTGATTTAGTTTGTTAAAAGTTTTTGGATACTATTTAAAGGCTGCTATGAACATTTGCATACAAGTACTTGGATGGACATATGCTTTCATTTCTCTTGATTTAATACATAGGAGTAGAATTCCTGGATCTTAGTACTTGTTTGAGTTTGTTTATTTTTAATGTATTTTAATTTACATCCAAATTAGTTAGCATATAGTGCAACAATGATTTCAGGAGTAGATTCCTTAATGCCCCTTATCCATTTAGCCCATCCCCCTCCCACACCCCCTCCAGTAACCCTCAGTTTGTTCTCCATATTTATGAGTCTCTTCTGTTTTGTCCCCCCTCCCTGTTTTTTTTTTCAATATATGAAGTTTATTGTCAAATTGGTTTCCATACAACACCCAATGCTCATCCCAAAATGTGCCCTTCTCAATACCCATCACCCACCCTCCCCTCCCTCCCACCCCCCATCAACCCTCAGTTTGTTCTCAGTTTTTAACAGTCTCTTATGCTTTGGCTCTCTCCCACTCTAACCTCTTTTTTTTTTTCCTTCCCCTCCCCCATGGGTTTCTGTTAAGTTTCTCAGGATCCACATAAGAGTGAAACCATGTGGTATCTGTCTTTCTCTGTATGGCTTATTTCACTTAGCATCACACTCTCCAGTTCCATCCACATTGCTACAAAGGGCCATATTTCATTCTTTCTCTATGCCAAGTAGTATTCCATTGTGTATATAAACCACAATTTCTTTATCCATTCAT
>NC_064811.1:53157375-53177136 GCF_023721935.1 Panthera uncia
TTGATTTCAAGCTTCATAGCATTGTGGTCTGAAAGTATGCATGGTATGATTTCAATTCTTGTATACTTATGAAGGGCTGTTTTGTGACCCAGTATGTGATCTATCTTGGAGAATGTTCCATGTGCACTCGAGAAGAAAGTATATTCTGTTGCTTTGGGATGCAGAGTTCTAAATATATCTGTCAAGTCCATCTGATCCAATGTATCATTCAGGGCCCTTGTTTCTTTATTGACCGTGTGTCTAGATGATCCATCCATTTCTGTAAGTGGAGTGTTAAAGTCCCCTGCAATTACCGCATTCTTCTCAATAAGGTTGCTTATGTTTGAAATTATTTTATATATTTGGGGGCTCCCGTATTCGGTGCATAGACATTTATAATTGTTAGCTCTTGTTGAAGGATAGCCCCTGTGATTATTATATAATGCCTTTCTTCATCTCTTGCTACAGCCTTTAATTTAAAGTCTAGTTTGTCTGATATAAGTATGGCTACTCCAGCTTTCTTTTGACTTCCAGTGGCATGATAAATAGTTCTCCATTCCTTCACTCTCAATCTGAAGGTGTCCTCAGGTCTAAAATGAGTCTCTTGTAGACAGCAAATAGATGGGTCTTGTTTTTTTATCCATTCTGATACCCTATGTCTTTTGGTTTGCGCATTGAGTCCATTTACGTTCAGTGTTATTATAGAAAAATATGGGTTTAGAGTCATTGTGATGTCCGTAGGTTTCATGCTTTTAGCGATGTCTCTGGTACTTTGTCTCACAGGATCCCCCTTAGGATTTCTTGTAGGGCTGGTTTAGTGGTGACGAATTCCTTCAGTTTTTGTTTGTTTGGGAAGACCTTTATCTCTCCTTCTATTCTGAATGACAGACTTCCTGGATAAAGGATTCTCGGCTGCACATTTTTTCTGTTCATCACATTGAAGATCTCCTGCCATTCCTTTCTGGCCTGCCAAGTTTCAGTAGAGAGATCGGTCATGAGTCTTATAGGTCTCCCTTTATATGTTAGAGCACGTTTATCTCTAGCTGCTTTCAGAATTTTCTCTTTATCCTTGTATTTTGCCAGTTTCACTATGATATGTCATGCAGAAGATTGATTCAAGTTACGTCTGAAGGGAGTTCTCTGTGTCTCTTGGATTTCAATGCCTTTTTCCTTCCCCAGGTCCGGGAAGTTCTCAGTTATTATTTCTTCAAGTACCCCTTCAGCACCTTTCCCCCTCTCTTCCTCCTCTGGAATACCAATTATGCATATATTATTTCTCTTTAGTGCATCACTTAGTTCTCTAATTTTCCCCTCATACTCCTGGATATTTTTATCTCTCTTTTTCTCAGCTTCCTCTTTTTCCATAACTTTATCTTCTAGTTCACCTATTCTCTGCCTCTTCAGTCCAAGCCGTGGTTGTCTCCATTTTATTTTGCAGCTCATTGATAGCCTTTTTTAGCTCCTCCTGGCTGTTCCTTAGTCCCTTGATCTCTGTAGCAAGAGATTCTCTGCTGTCCTTTATACTGTGTTCAAGCCCAGCGATTAATTTTATGACTATTATTCTAAATTCACTTTCTGTTATATTGT
Organism: Panthera uncia; assembly: GCF_023721935.1. Lineage (NCBI taxonomy): Eukaryota > Metazoa > Chordata > Mammalia > Carnivora > Felidae > Panthera > Panthera uncia. The sequence goes on from NC_064811.1 coordinate 53,158,942, forward strand.
TTAAATCATTTTTGATCAGTTCGTTAGCTGTTGTTATTTCCTGGACATTGTTTTGAGGGGAATTCTTCCATTTCGTCATTTTGGATAGTCCCTGGAGTGGTGCGGACCTGCAGGGCACTTCCCCTGTGCTGTCTTGAATAACTTGCCTTGGTGGGCGGGGCCGCAGTCAGACCTGATGTCTGCCCCCAGCCCACCACTGGAGCCACAGTCAGACTGGTATGTGCCTTCTCTTCCCCTCTACTAGGGGTGGGGTTCACTGTGGGGTGGTGTGGCCTGTCTGGGCTACTTGCACACTGCCAGGCTTGTGGTGCTGGGCATCTGGCATATTAGGTGGGGTGGATTGGCAAAGTGCACAGGGCAGGCTCAGCTCGCGTTTCCTTCGGAGATCCACTTTGGGAGGGGTTTGTGGCACCAGGAGGGAGTCAGACCCGCCGGAGGGATGGATCCGCAGAAGCACAGCGTTGGGTGTTTGCGCGGTGCAAGCAAGTTCCCTGGAAGGAACTGGTTCCCTTTGGGATTTTGGCTGGGGGATGGGCGAGGGAGATGGCGCTGGCGAGTGCCTGTGTTCCCCGCCAAGCTGAGCTCTGTCGTCAGGAGCTCAACAGATCTCCCTCCCGTTGTCCTCTAGCCCTCCCATTCTCTGAGCAGAGCTGTTAGCTTATAACCTTCCAGATGTCAAGTCCCGCTCGCTGTCCGAACACACTCCGTCCGGCCCCTCTGCTTTTGAGAGCCAGACTCGGGGGCTTTGCTTGGCCGGCAGGCCGCCCCTCTGCCCAGGCTCCCTCACACCAATCCGTGTAGCGCCAACCGCCTCACCACCCTTCCTACCCTCTTCCGTGGGTCTCTCATCTGCGCTTGGCTCCGGAGACTCCATTCTGCTAGTCTTCTGGTGGTTTTCTGGGTTATTTAGGCAGGTGTAGGTGGAATCTAAGTGATCAGCAGGACATGCTGTGAGCCCAGAGTCCTCCTACGCTGCCATCTCCCCAGGATCCCCCCCCTCCCTGTTTTTATATTATTTTTGTTTCCCTTATGTCCATCTCTTTTGTCTCTTAAAGTCCTCATATGAGTGAACTCATATGATTTGTCTTTCTCTGATTCATTTCACTTAGAATAATATCCTCCAGTTCCATCCATGTAGTTGCAAATGGCAAGATTTCATTCTTTTTGATTGCTAAGTAATACTCCTCTGTATACATATACCACATCTTCATCCATCAATGGACATTTGGGCTCTTTCCATACTTTGGCTTTTGTTGATAGTGCTGCTATAAACATGTCCCTTCGACACAGCACACTTGTATCCCGTGGATAAATACCTAGTAGTGCAATTGCTGGGTCTAGGGTAGTTCTATTATTAGTTTTTTGAGGAACCTCTATACTGTTTTCCAGAGTGGCTGCACCACCTTGCATTCCCACTTCTTTGAGTTTTAGAAGGAGAATTAAAGTAGTAGAGTGTAGGAGCACCTGGATGGCTCAGTCGGTTGAGTGTCCGGCTTCAGCTCAGGTCATGTCACTGTTCATGAGTTTGAGCCCCTTGTTGGGCTCTGTGCTGAAAGCTCAGAGCCTGGCCTGCTTCAGATTCTGTGTCCCCCTCTGTCTCCACCCCACCCCTGCTTTCTGTCTCTGTCTTTCAGAAATGAATAAACATAAGAAAAAATTTTTTAAAAAAACATAGTAGAGTGTAAATGAAGTCCTATAATCTAGAAACCTGCTTAATTTTGGTTAGTCCAGTATTTCTCAAAGTTATTTTATTATGTAACACTAGGTTATGTAACACAAGTTATCCACACACAGAGGTAGGCCTTTGAATCATACTTTGAAAATATTGACCTTAAAAAAAAAGCGGTGGGGGGCCTGGGTGACTTGGTCCTTTGAGTGTCTGACTCTTGATTTCAGCTCAAATCATGATTTCATCGTTCGTGGGTTCCAGCTTTGCACTGGGCTCTGCACTGACAGTGTGGAGCCTGCTTGGGATTCTCTCCCTCTCTCTCTCTCTCTCTCTCTCTCTGCCCCTCCCTTGCTGGCTCTCTTCTCTTACTATCTCTCAAACTTTAAAAAAAAAAAATGCTGAGCTAACCATTTTATGGTACTTCTCTAATACTTAATGAAAAACAAGTTGAGGCTACTTTTTAAAAAATTAATGTGTTTAAACAAATAAAAAAAGTTCACCCACTTCTCCCCCTTTCCACCCGCTGCCTCTGGAAATCACTCATCTGTTTTCTGTATCTATTGAGTTTTTTTTTAATATGTATATTTTTGGATTCCACATATAGGAGATCACATGATCTGTTTTACTATATTTCATTTAGCATAATGCCTTCAAACTCCATCTAGATGGTTAAAAATGATAAAACTTCATTTTCATGGCTGAATAATATTCATTATATATATTTTGTGTGTGTGTGTGTGTGTGTGTGTGTGTGTGTGTGCATCTTCATCCATTCATCTACTGATCAACACCTCAGTTATCTCCACATTTTGGCATGTAAACAATGGTGCAATAAACATAGGGGTTCGTGTATCCTTTAAAATCAGACAAACACTAATTTGAAGTAAAATTACTAGTTTATGTGGTAGTTCTATTTTTTTTTTTTTTGAGACGTCTCCATACTGTTTTCCTTATTGGATACACCAATTTACATTCCCACCAAAGGTACACAAGGGTTCTCTTTGCTCCACATCCTTACCAACATTAGTTATTTCCAATATTTTGATTATCACCGCATACATATTAAAATGGCTACCTCATTGTGTTTTTGATGTGCATTTCCTTATCATTAGGGATGTTGAGCTCATTTTCATGGATCTGTAAGCTTCCTGTTATTCTTTCTATTCAGGTTCTCTGATCCCTTTTTAATTTAGTTTGTCTGGTTTCTTTCTCGCTATTGATTTGTAAGAGTTCTTTATGTATTTCAGATATTAATTCCTTACCAGATATAGGATTTGTAAATATTTTCTCCCATTCAATAGGTTGTCTTTTTATGGGTTCCTTTGCTGTGCAGAAGTTTCAATTTGATGTAGTTTCACTTCCTTATTTTTGTTCTTGCCATTCTTGCTCTCAGTGTCAGATTTTTTAAAAACAATCCTCAACAAGACCTCTGTCAAGGAGCTTACCACCTATATTTTCTTAGCATCTATGTTTGTTTTAAATTTCTTTTGAGTTCACATCTGTGTATCGTATAAGCTAGTGGTACAGTTTTCTCAGTATCATTGAAGAGATGGTCATTTCCTCATTATGTATTCTTAGTTTGTAAATTAATGAGCATGAACACATGGATCTATTTCTAGGACTCTCTATTCTGTTCCATTGATCTATGTGTCTGTAGTACCATATGCTTTAATTACTCTATCTTTGTAACATAAAGTCAAGAAGCACAATGGCTCTAGCTTTGTTCTTTTTCAAGATTGCTTTGGCTATTTGGGGTCTTTTATGGTTCTATTTTTAAGGATTCTATATTTAAGTATTGTTTGTTCTATTTCTCTAAAAAATTCTATTGGGATTGTGGTATAGATTGCATTGAATCTGTAGATTACTTTGGGTAGAATGAACATTTTAACAATTCTTTCAATCCATGAGCATGGCATATATGTCCATGTATTTCTATCTTTAATTTCTTTCATCAATGTCCTATAGTTTTTAAAATACAGGTTTTTCATTTCCTTGGTTACATGTATCCCTAAGTATTTTATTTTTTTTGAAACAGTTATAAATGAGTTTTCTTAATGTTCCTTTCTGATATAATCAGCATATAGAAATATAACAGATTTTTGTTTATTGATTCTTCAACTTTATTGAATTTGTTGATTGGGGTTTTTTCTATATAATATTTCGTCTGCAAATAATGACAGTTTTACTTTTTCCTTTCCAATTGGATGCTTTTTCTTGACTATTTGTCCTGGCTAGGACTTCCAATACTGTGTTTAACATAAGTGGGAAGATTGCGCCCTTGTCTTATTCCTGATCTTAAAGGAAAAGCTTTCAGCTTCTCACCATTGAGTAAAATGTTAGGTATGGGCTTGTCATATATGATCTTTATTATGTTGAGATACATTTCCTTTATGTCCACTTTATTGAGAGTTTATTATAGCTAGATGTTGAATTTTGTGAAATGCTTTTTCTCCACCTCTTGAAATTATAGAAATTTCTATAAAAAGAAATAAAGTTCATGTATTAAAACATCCCTATAGTTTCCCTTAGGTGTATATTCCTTGTTGAATCGAAGGAAGTTAAGAAAAAAAAGGGAAAAAAAGGATGAAAAAAGAGGAAAAATAAAAGAAGGAAAAAAAAAGACAAAGAGAAAGGAAAAACCATTAAGTACCCTAAACTCTGAGGTCAAAGAGATCATGTCTACAAATTTAATTTGAGTCAGGTTCATTTTTTCAATATTCTTTAAAACTTATGTCAGTTGCAGAGCTCTTCCAAACAGTTGAGTCTAGCACAGAAAGGTCCTGAATAGAAAGGATCTGTGAGTCAGCAAGATGGCAGAAAAGGAAACTCCAGACACAACACATAAACAGCTACATATGCATCAATTCCCTCAGAGAAATCCAGAAACTAGTTGAGAGACTTTTATATGAGAAGGAGCTGAGCAAATACCACATTAAATCAAGTAGGAAAAGCTGATACACATTAAAACCATATCCCCATCCCCTTGCCCATAGCACAGTGCCAGATAATCGGAAGGGAACTTTCAACGCCTACCTTCTCTCTTGTTTTGAGGAGCAACAAATAGAAGAGGGAACACTTCTAAGCTCAGTTCATGAGGTCAGCAACACCTTGACACCAAAGCCAGACAAAGCTATCACAAGAAAACTAGAGACTACCAAATCTAACATAGATACAAATGTCTCCCATAAAACACTAGCAAACACAACAGTACATTAGAAGAATTATACACCATGACCAAGCAGGATTTATCCCTCTGATACAAGGATGGTTCAGCATAGACAAAAATGTGACCTACCACATTAACAGGTAAAACAGATAAACAATATTAAGAATAAGAAAAAATGTACAATCATCTCAACAGAAAAATGCATTTGACAAAATTTAGCATCTTTTCATGAGGAAAAAAAATATGAAACGAATGTACCTCGCCCCAGTAAAGGCCAATGAATGTGAAGATATTCTGTGTTCCTCTTTTAAAAGAATATTGTTAAATCTGTGCTATAAAAAACTATTTACAGACTCAATATTATCCCTATCAAAATTCCAATGGTATTTTTCACAGTAACAAATAAACAAAAAAATCCTAAATTTCTTAAGGAACAATGGAAGACCTCAAAAACCTAAAGCATCTTGACCAAGAACAAAGCTGGAAGTATCACAGTTCTTGACTTCAAACTCTAGGAAAATCTAGGGTAATAAAAAATAGTACTGTAGTCCATAAAAATAGATTTATAGACCAATGGAACAGAATACAGAGGCCATAAATAAAATCTTACATTTACAGTCAATTGATCTTAGGGTGCCAAGAACACACTATGGAGGAAAAGATTATCTCTTCAACAAGTGCTGAGATAACTGGATATCTACATATCGAAGAAAATAGACCCTTATCTCACACCATATACAAAATTCAACTCAAAAAAATGGATTAGAGACAAATAGAAGACCTAAAACAATAAAATTCCTAGAAAGAAACCTAAGGAGAAAAGCTTCTTGACATTGGTCTTGGTTAATACTTTTGAATGACATTAAGTGCACAGGCAACAAAAGCAAACCGAGATTGTATCAAAACCAAAGCTTCTGCAAAGCAAAGGGAACAATTGACAGACTGAAAAAGCAAACTACAGAATGAAGAAAATATCTGCAAACCATTTGTCCTAGAAAGAGTTAGCATCTGAAATATAAGCAATTCCTACAACTCAATTAAAAAATCTGATTTAAAGGGGCACCTGGAGGCTCAGTTGTTTAAGCATCCAACTTCAGCTTAGGTCATGATCTCATGGTTTGTGAATTTGAACCCATCAGGCTCTCTGCTGTCAGCACAGACCCTGCTTCAGATCCTCCTCCCTCCCCTGATCCTTCTCTGCTTCCTCGCGTGCTCTCTCTCTCAAAAACAAAAACTTTCAAAAAAATCTGATTTAAAAATGGGCAAAAGACTTGAATAGACATTTCTTAAAAGATACCACTAACCAATAGGTAGGCAAATGAAGAGGTACAAAGACTGACAATATCAATAAGATATTTAAAGCATCATTGCTTATTTTTTAGCCAACCTAACTTTGGTACTCCACCTAAAAGTATAATTTAGAGCTATAGAAATACACTACTTTTATGTCAGGTGGCATACACAAATATAAATTCAAAATGGATGAAAGACCTGAGTGTGAGACAGGAAACCATCAAAACCCTAGAGGAGAAAGCAGGCAACAACCCCTTGACCTCAGTCACAGCAATTTCTTACTTGACACATCTCCAAAGGCAAGGGAATTAAAAGCAAAAATTAACTATGGGAACCTTATCAAGATAAAAACCTTCTGCACTATAAAGCAAATAATCAACAAAACCAAAAGGAAACTGACAGAATGGGAAACGACATTTGCAAATGACATATCGGATAAAGGGCTGGTATCCAAAATCTATCAAGAATTCACCAAACTCCACACCTGAAAAACAAATACTCCAGTGAAGAAATGGGCAGAAGACATAAATAGACATTTTTCCAGAGAAGACATACAGATGGCCAACAGACACATGAAACAACGCTCAACATCACTCATCATCAGAAAAATACAAATACAAAAATCAAAGCCACACTGAGATATGACCTCACGCCGGTCAGAAAGGCTAAAATATTTTTTTTTTTTGGGGGACAGAGAGAGACAGAGCATGAACGGGGGAGGGTCAGAGAGAGAGGGAGACACAGAATCGGAAACAGGCTCCAGGCTGAGCCATCAGCCCAGAGCCTGACGCGGGGCTCGAACCCACGGACCGCGAGATCGTGACCTGGCTGAAGTCGGACGCTTAACCGACTGCGCCACCCAGGCGCCCCTAGAATGGCTAAAATAAAAAAAATCCGGAGACTATAGATGCTGGTAAGCATGTGGAGAAACGGAAACCCTCTTGCACTGTTGGTGGGAATGCCGACTGGTGCAGTCATTCTGGAAAACTGTGGAGGTTCCTCAAAAAATTAAAAACAGATCTACCCTATGACCCAGCAATAGCACTGGTGGGAATTTACCCAAGGGAAACAGGAGTGCTTATGCATAGGGGCACCTGTACCCCAATGTTTACAGCAGCACTTTCAACAATAGCCAAATTATGGCAAGAGCCTAAATGTCCATCAACTGATGAATGAATAGAGAAGATGTGAATAAAGAAGATACAATGGAATACTACTTGGCAAAGAGAAAGAATGAAATCTTGCCATTTTCAGCAACGTGGATGGAACTGGAAGGTATTATGATAAGTGAAATAAGTCAGTCAGAGAAAGACAAATACCATATGTTTCACTCATATGTGGATCTGGAGAAACTTAACAGAAGACCATGGGGGAGAGGGAGGGAAGCAAACCATACGAGACTCTTAAATACTGAGAACAAACTGAGGGTTGATGGCAGGTGGGGGAGAGGGGAAAGTGGGTGATGGGCATTGAGGAGGGCACCTGTTGGGAGGAGCGCTGGGTGTTGTATGGAAGCCAGTTTGATAATAAATTACATTTTAAAAAATAAAAATAAATAAATAAATCTCAGGTAGCAAGAAGTAGCACTGACTGACTGCCCCACTGTACCCACCATGTGTTTTCTCATATGCCTCACTTCTCCCTAGGTTCCTCCTAGTCAGTAATTGAATATAGCTGGGCATATTAGTGTAGGCTCATTCCTACAGTAAGAGTGAATTGTACAGTGGGCAGCCTTGGTTCAAGGACTCCCCAGTGGCATTACCAAAACTGTCCTTGGAACAGGACCACAGTCTAATTCCCTATCCAACTAATCTTCCTTTCCACACTTTCTTCTCACATGTCAGGCACAAAATATGCTCTGAAGATTATCCTTGTGCATTTATCTTTCACAGAGGTTTCCTCCAACAGATCTTTTACGTAACTATTGCTCTCTTAGCTCTGCTACTTGGAGTGCCCAGAATGGCACAATGTTAAGTTGTATTAAATTATTTCAGATCAAAAATAAAAGTTTTACCTCCTGTATTATGAAAAACTAACATTAGTAAATACCACTTAGTTACTATGCACTCAGCAGGCATTGTCTTATACAATTCTCATAATTCTAAAATTATTAGCAACTCTTTTAGAGATATGAGAACAACTGTAGAACAGGTTATACTCCTCGCATGCTTAAAACAGGCAATCAAAGAGAGCTTAACAAAAGGACAATACACAAAGGTGTTGGCAGGTTAAAGAAAAACACCCCTTTCACCCCTCCAAAAAAGGTGAGACATCCTAGAGCTAGAGACTATAAAAGACTCAGCAGCCCCCAGATCCAGACAGTGTCAGGGGAGGGCAAATACCTACATACCATGAGAGTTGTAACTGAGTGCAATAAGGAAAAGGCCCCCGTGCAATAGGTGTTTACCCTTAGGTGGGAGGACACACAGTCATCAGGGAGAGAAATGGGATAACAAAACAGAACTCTCTCCCTGACCCTCCTACCATTTCCTCTGTTAGTTGGCCCTAACCAGAAACTGGAGGGCTACAGTCCATTTGATGTAGCCCATGTAGGTCACCCTCCTGAGACACAGAGCAAGGGAAGAAGAATAAGAAACAACGTTTGGATGAGGATAAAAAATATATATATTCAGGTTAGGAAGTTAGAGATTTATGGGACATACTGGCAATGTTACTTTAAGAGTCAATATTAGAGGGGCACCTGGGTGGCTCAGTCGGTTAAGCAACTGACTTCAGCTCAGGTCATGATCTCACGGTTTGTGAGTTCAAGCCCCGTGTTGGGCTCTGTGCTGACAGCTCAGAGCCTGAAACCTGCTTCAGATTCTGTGTCTCCCTCTCTCTCTGCCCTTCCCCTACTCATGTTCTGTCTCTCCTTCCTTCAAAAATAAATAAACATTAAAAAAAAAAAAGAGTCAATATTAGAAACTGAGCTCAGATTTGTCTGCTCCAAAGGTTGGTTTTTAGCATGTATTCTTCAGAGAAACCGAAGCAAGATTTTATCATACACACACACACCTGTCTATCAATAGTTTTATCTCTATCAATAGCCCTATCTCCATCAACAGTTCCATGTAGAGATATATGTATACACACACACACACACACATACATAAACGTATGTGTGTATACATACACACACATATATACATTCTCTCTCTCATAAAAGGAACACATATATAGTATAAGGAATTATAATAAATATATATATATAGTATAAGGAATTACATAAGGAATATATATATGGAATTATATAAGGGATATATATATGTGTGTGTGTATATATATATATATACACACACATACACACACACACACACAGTATGAGGAATTATAAGGAATATGTATGTATAGTATAAGGAATATATATAATTTTAAGGGATTGGCTCATATACTTATGGAGGCTACAAAGTCCCATGATCCACTGTCTTTACATTGGAGACCCAGGAGAGTTGGTGGTATAGTTTGAAGGTCTGAGAACCAGAAGCGTGGAAGGCAGGAAAAGATCAAGGTCTCTCTCAGCTCAGTAGACAGGCAGAGATAATTCAGTCTTCCTCTTTCATTTCATTCTATCCAGGCGCTGAAGGATTACATGGTGCACATCCACAGTGGGGAGGGCCATGTGTTTTATTCAATCCACCAATTCAAATGCTAATCTCTTCCAGAAACACCCTCACAGATGCACTGAGAAATTACGTTTAACTAGCTGTCTGGACATCCTATGGCCCACTATCAAGTTGGCACATAAAATTAATGATCACAAAGCACCATGCAATCACATCTTCCTCAAAGGGAGATGGTGTTATGATATAGTGTTCCATTGATTATTTCTGAAGAAATGAAGCCACTTTTAAAGAGAAAATGAAAACATTCCATTGTTTTAATCTGGTCAATGTTGATGAAATTGTGATTTCGGTAATAATTTCTAAGGCACACATCTGTTACAACCATTGGGTAAAGATCATCTTGGAGACCCTTTCCTGATGTGGATTGCAGAGGATATGGTACTATGTTATTCACCCACAAAATTGACCATATTAGGTATTTAGTTGGAGTTGTGAATATTAGCTGCCTTATCCCTTTTCACATAGTACAAGTACGAGAGCCATTCAATAGCTTGAGCAAAGTAAGATGAAAACAGGAAATAACTCCTTGCTTTCAACTGATTGCAGAAAAGAGAAAAGGTCAGGATTGGCAAAGGACTGAGAAGAGACCAACTCGAGTCGCAGAGAGTGAAACACAGTGCTGAAAACTTCGACATCTCCGACACCAGTCACTGAAAATATTTTAGCAGCGCAAGGTCATCTTTAACTGGCAATGACATAACTGAAATTGATCCTTTAGCTAAGGGAAGCAATGATGCCACTAATATGACCCTCAGCACTCATTTTCAGGTCTCAAAGGAAAAAGCACTAGGAAGCTAGAATTCAAATTTATTTCACAATAAAATTAAATTTTGTTTCCTAACATGCCTTTTTATTCTAATTTAACCAGTTGAAATTCTTCTTTGAGATACTCAATTAGTAAAAGTTTTAAGATAAGAAATTCAAGTAGGAAGGGGGTGCCTGGGTGGCTCAGTCAGTTAAATGTCTGGCTCTTGGTTTGAGCTCAGGTCATGATCTCACAGTTTCGTGAGTTCCAGCCCCACATCAGGCTCTGCGCAGCAGGTGCAGAGCCTGCTTGGGATTCTCTCTCCCTCCTTCCCTCTTTCTCTCTGCCTCCCCCCTACTTGCAGTGTCTCTCTCTCTCAAAATAAATAAATAAAACTTAAAAAAATTTTCAAGTGGGAAATCTACATTCATCAAAAATATGGAACCCAGGTATTTCTCCAAATAGGGTCTTCCCCCAGAATAAAGTCAGGACTGTCTCTCTATTTATTTTTAATCTACAAGTTGAGAGAAGGAAGTACACTAGAAATAGGCAAGATGTAACTTGACTCTGAGACAGTTACAATTCTAATAAGGAGACTCGCAAAGACTTAACTGTACCACTTCTGAAAAGGAAAAAATATCAGAGGTTTGGAATATTCTTGTAGCAAGCTCACAGCCCCATGTGTCCTCTTTAGTTATATGTCAAGCACTCGCATATTATTCTGAGAAAACACACATTAGTAGTGCAGATTGTGTGTTTAGGCTTACTGAGTGAAAATAAGCATTACTTCCTCAGACAAGTCTGTCTGCATTCAAACTCTTATGTAGGAACTTAGCAATCATCTAGGTAAAAGGAGACTGAGACTTGGATCCTGGTCTTTAAAGTTCCAGACATGTCAGGTGGACTAGGGAGGCCCATGGTTCTGATACCTGAGAAGAAGAATCAGACTTTGAGAAGGAAGAAGACAGAGGTCTGGGGAAAACTGAACATGCATGTGAATGTAAACTGTAGTGTTAGACAGTTTTGCAGTAAATACTGATCTTGACATGGAGCCAAACTATGCCATCAGGAACCAAGGCATTAGGACCAACAGAATAAGTGACCCAGTAAGGACCCAAGGAATTCAGCATGGCTCTCAGGGTCACCACAACTTCTGCATGCATCACAAGGAAGCCTTACTATCAACACTGAAACACTGGGGCCACGGGAAGACTCAGCCTTAAGGAATGACATGCCAGGGCTCCATCTTGCTTCACAGTGAACGAATGAGCCTAATAAACAACCAAGTCATGAAAAAAAAATGTTAATCCCCTGAAATTAAGAAGAAATATTGAAGACAATAAAGACAGCCAGAAGGTGGTAAGTTATAGAAGGAATTTTGAAGTACCAATGTGGGAGGAATTTCTCTAAGACACTCTTGTCTGAAGTTGGTTTATGTTTGTCCCCTTCTTCTGTCACGTATGGTTTATTTCATGATTAATATTACCTTGATGGAAATTATGAACATTTAAGTGTCATCCACTCACCCACACTTTAATCTAAACACGCTACTGCCTCATTTTACTGATTTGCCATTTCTTTCATTCATCCACCCTTATTACCATGGCAAGGATTCCCTACCATAACAAACCGAATCAAGGTTTATGAAGTCAGATTTTTCATAGCTTCTAGCACACGCTTTGCAAACATGGACATGTAGATACCTGCTGGGTTGTAAATTCCTTATTTAGTAGTTCCAACATTAGATTTTACATTGAGAGTTCTAGAATTTGGAGTATTGGTAATTCTGATAGTCTATGTTCAGTGTCTCAATGGCTCAACCCCTAAAATGAAAGAAATATTTCCCATTTCCATTTTCCATCCTCATGAGTATGTTTTTAGAACTAATGAGATAATATTTATAATCCTAGGGAGTAGATAGCTTTCTTTCTCAAGACATTAGTGTGCAATTTAGTGCTTATGAAGAAGCAATTTACTGAATGGCACCCTAGTGGTATAAGAAATATTTCAAGGACTATTCTATTTTAAGTGAAAAATTGGTAGATTCTGTATAGCAGAACTTGACAATACTTATAGTTTAAAAAGTTTTAAGTGAGAAAAAAAGCTAATCAGTATGCCTTGTCTGAAATATATTTCTTGAATTTATACTTTGTTTTCCTCTCTTTTAAAGATAAGTATTTTCTTATACTTCATTTATAACGTCTCCTTTACTTTACATATTTTATTATTATCTGGTGAAAAATGTTAACTTTTAAGTCTCTATTTAACTCATTCTTACTGTTTTACTATCTTATTGCTTCAATCTCACCCATTTACCATTTCTTTCAAATACCCGTCATTACAATAAAATGTAAACATGTGCTTAATCATTTAAAAAAAAATCAATGTGGGGGAAAAAAGTAAATATTTTAAATATAGAAGCAGGACTTGAACTCCCCCTATATATTGATAATGTCTGAAAACCAGGAACAGTTCATTTCTCAGTGAGCATAATAATTTTCATATGCCTGTGCCACAGGTACCCTGGGACACTTAATGTTTATATTGTGATTGTTTTATTATAGGCAATCTCCTTAAAACTGGTTTTACTTTCAAGTTCTTTGTGTACATACCCAGTTAGTTTTCAGATTCGACTTTAAGAAAAAATAGCAAAGGAAAATATCTAGGTATTTTTATAAACTGAATTGTAACAAGAAAAAGAACTCTACCAGTCTCATTGAATGGTGACAAGTGAATAGGTTTTTGTCCATGGTTTATAAAACTCTGAAGTCAGGGGCGCCTGGGGAGTTCAGGTGGTTAAGTGTCTGACTCTTGATTTGGGCTCAGATCATGATGTCACATTTCATGGATTTGAGCCCCATATCCAGCTCGTGCTGGCAGTGCAGAGCCTGCTTGGGATTCTCTCTCTCTCCCTCTCTCTCTGCCCCTCCCACACATGCACACACTCTCTCAAAATAAGTGAACTTTAAAAAGTAAAAAAAAATTTTTAAAAACCTCCGAAGTCCTTTTTAATGAACAAAATATACCATAAGAGTTACTGGAAGAGTAACTATTACATGGAATTTGGGAACAAGAAAGCAAAGGTCTTTTATGAAAACAAGGAAATAAAAAATGGAATGTATATAGTATTTCTTTAAAAAAAAAGTCATTAGCAATGCCAAACTACCTATTAATATGGCGAAAACAAATTTCTCTTAGTAGACATATGTACACAATTAAATTTGAAAGTTATTTAAATAGAGAAGTTGAGAGACCACCAAGTTATCTTGAACCATCACACAAAAGCACTATAGATCTGCCTCAAAGTTGTTAAGTTTTTGGACCTGTAAACTTTACCTGTATTTACTAAAGACACACACACACTCACATCAGTCTGTCACACTGGGATAAGAACTTCTATCTTCAAAGTTAATCTGGACAGACAAAAAGAATTTTTGTGATTTTCTTTTTCTTCTAAGCTTAATTTGAAAAGATCCTCTAGGGGCGCCTGGGTGGTTCAGCCGGTGGAGCTTCCAACTTTGACTCAGGTCATGATCTTGCGGGTGGTGAGTTCGAGACCACGTTGGGCTCTGTACTGACAGCTCAGAGTCTGAAGCCTGCTTCTGATTCTGTCTCCCTCTCTCTCTCTGCTCCTCCCCTGCTCAACGTCTGTCTCTGTCTCTGACTCTCAAAAAATAAACGTTAATTTGGGGCACCTGGGTGGCTCAGTCGGTTAAGCGTCCGACTTCAGCTCAGGTCACGATCTCACGTCCCTGAGTTTGAGCCCTGAGTCGGGCTCTGGGCTGACAGAGCCTGGAGCCTGTTTCAGATTCTGTGTCTCCCTCTCTCTCTGACCCTCCCCCATTCATGCCCTGTCTCTCTCTCAAAAATAAACATTAAGGGGTGCCCGGGTGGCTCAGTAGGCTAAGTGTCTGACTTCAGCTCATGAGCTCATGATCTCATGGTCTGAGTTCGAGCCCCGCATTGGGCTCTGTGCTGACAGCTCAGAGCCTTGAGCCTGCTTCGGATTCTGTGTCTCCCTCTCTCTCTGCCCCTCCCCTGTTCATGCTCTGTCTCTCTCTGACTCAAAAATAAATAAACGTTAAAAAAAAATTTTATAAAAAAAAAGAAAATAAATAAACGTTAATTTTTTTTAACTTAAAACAACATACATCTAAGGTATCAATGGCTTAAATTTTACCCTTAAAATATTAACATGTTGTCAAAAGTTTTAACTCTGTTTTTGCAAACTATGTGTATAATTTAAGTATCTTATTTGGGTAAAAAGGAAATGTTTGTTGTTGTTGTTGTTGTTAGAGGAATATGGTTGTCACTACTGTCATTCACATGACTTGTTTTTTCTTCATTCTAGAAATACATTGGATTGCTCTTTTCAAGAGAGTTCCCATGTAGTTAAGCAGGGCTACATAATTCTAGGCAATGCATTATAAACTACCTGCAGTCCAAAATATGCAATGCTGAGGTGAGACGCTTCAGAGTTCTCTTCCCCCTTTGCCAAGTCCAATGGTCAAGAAGGTAGGTCCTGGGGTAGGCTGCTGCAAGAGTGAGGATGATGTCTGTCTGGAGGTAGAGCTCTCATTTGATCCACACAGGAATGATAGCGTAAGTAAAAAATAAAGCTTTAGCTTTAAGCTATTGATTGGGGATTATCTGTTATTATAGCATGCACCTGCTTGGGATTCTCTCTCTGCCCCTCCCCAGATTGTGTGTGGTCTCTGTCATGGTGGGTCTCTGGCAGAATCTCAGAGATTTACGGTGTTCACTTGTTTGTGAATTTTTCTCTTTGATATAGTTTCACTGACCAGTGGCTTAATTCAACAGCAAAATGAAATTCTAGGGTATCAAGTCGGAGATAAAGCAGAAACTATTCAATTTCTTTAAGGCGGACGTAATGTCTTATTTTTCCTCTAGCATCCACAAATGCCTTCTAAAAGTAGTATTTAAAAAGTATTTAGAAAGTATTAAATGAATGGATGAAAGCATAATTTTTCCTTCAAGGCTCCCACTGTTTCCCTAAAATCACAAAAATGGATGGATTTTAACAAATATTCTCTAACTCTGAATAGGGCTAATTAATATGCCTAGATTAAAAATAGTAAACATGGGCTCAATTTCAAATAAGCCAAATTAACTTCATACAAAGTGTTTCAACACTTCATATATTGTACGAGCACTATGGGCCTGGATGATGTTTCCACATAGATTTTTAGGTCAGTTAAATAAGAGGGACTTAACAGCTTTGAATGGATGTGAAACTTACATGCCCACTGTCTGGCAGAGATCTTAATACTGTATTCTTCTCCTATCGAGATAACCTCTATCCATAGAAGGAGAAAAGCAGAGTGGTTAAGACTTCAGGGTCTGAACTCATTGCTCAGATGTTTCCGCTCTTCCGGTAAATTAACCTGCCAAACATCAGTTTCCCCATGTATAAGATGTGTATGGTGGTAGCTCTGGTCCCATAAATTTCTTGAGAAGATAAAGTAATATCTAAATATCAAAATATAAAGTATTTTGTCTCACCCATGAAGTCCGGAAAACTTAACTGGAAGCTATCCATCTGCTGTATTTAAAACAGCAGAATTAGATTATACATCTCTTAATAATTAAAAGATGGACTTTGCTTCTTTTAGAACATAACGTTCCAGTTTGACACGCAGTTCTTTTTCACTCAGTTCAGTTTCCCTACCTCTGTATCTGTAGTTTTCCCCATCTCTGTTCTCTAAGCATTTCCCCTCTTTTTCTCAATCTTTCAGGGTCAGAACATTTCATCAATGCGTATTTTTATTCATTCATTTATTCTTCTAACCAACTTTCCTCCAAAATGGTTTTATAACATTTAATCGTTAAAACACAATAAAATAATTGTCTGGATATAAACTTATGAAAAATACTTGAAATGTGCAAATCAGAGCTATGATTTTTAAGATGATTTTTTTTTCTCTTTGATTCTGGTAACAAGGAAGTCAGTTACTGGCTCTTTCCTCATTGGAAGTTTCTTTCCTTTTTAAAAAATCTAAGCAAGGAGGAAGTGAGCCCAAATAATACAATATAAAGAATAAAACTCTTTTTAATAAAAATAGGGCACACTCCGTACAGACAGGACACTCCATAAAGAGAAAAGGGATTCTTCTAACACTAATGCATATTGGAAAGAAAAGGACTCCATTTTTCAGGACTCTGTTTTATATTCTACATGAATGTGTACATGGCTTTCAGAGGACAAGGACTGTGTCTACTTGATTTTTTCCCCCAAAGTAGGGAGAAAACCTTAATTCATTCAGTAGGTAAATAGCTGTTACTGATAGCCTCATGCAGTTTGCTAAATTATCTGAGGAGCTTAGCAGTTAATTCTGGTTGCAGCTTGTATCTTTCTCACTTCTGCTAGTCCAGGCTCTGCATTCATGCTCTGTAACTACAAACAATTCTGTGATAAGTGATCTTAAAGGTATAGTAGATGTTGCCCTCTAGTGATTCATATGAACATTGGAAAAGTCACATAGACTTTCTCAGCTATTCCGGACTGTGTAGAAACTTCTTTGATCATGTGGAAGCTATCTACTACTATTTCCTAAGTCCTTTAGAGCTTCAGTTTTTACACTTTATTACATAAGTCCAAATTCAATTCAATTCAATTCTCTATTCTTCATTTTTAAAAGAAAAATAAATATTTCTTTCACTTATTTTTTTTAATGTTTATTTTTGAGAGAAAGAGAGAGAGAGAGAGAGCAAATGGGTGACGGGCAGAGAGAGAGGGAGACACAGAATCTGAAGCAGGCTCCAGGCTCTGAGTTGTCAGCACAAAGCCTGGTGCAGGGCTCAAACTCATGAACCATGAGATCATGACCTGAGCTGAAGTCCGGTGCTTAATCAACTAAGCCACCCAGGTGCCCCTCACTTACTTCTACCTACATTTATGTGGCATGCTTTTAACTAGAGACCTCTTTAACCTAAATTCATAACCTATTGGAATGTAATCACTTCTCTTACTTCAGTATTTCCTAAGAATAAGGATAAATATAATTGAGTATGTCATGAAAAAGTCTAAAGCAATGTATATAGGTATATATGTACTAACTCTGTTGTAAAATTACATGGGATGCTTGTTTAGAATAGATTTTTTTTCCCCTAAAATACAGATGATTTATCCCCAAATCTGAATCAGGATATCAGAGAATGGTGCCAAGGAAGCTGCATTTTTGATTTCCAAGTGATTCTTAATCCATTTGAAATACTGCTATGATCTGAACCCTTGAGATCCCATCCCCCGAAATGTCAAGTTTCCTTTTGCCAGATTAACCTTTCCTATCATAGTTTCCCCTTTACGGTTATTAAGCAAAACTACTTGTAACATTTTATCTCCTTTCATGATTTTTCTTAGGCAACATTGTCTCTTATGATTTTATCTTAACTTGATTTTAAGTAACACTTTTGGCTCAACTATTAAAATTCTCCTCAGAGTAAATTTTTTTTTAATTTTGTTTGACAGAGCAAGAGAGTGAGCGCACGCAAGACGGAGAGAAAGACGTCAAGAGAGAGTCAGACAGACAGACCGAGAGACAGAGGCCCCGAGACAGACCGACAGACAGAGGCCCGGAGAAAGACGCCGAGACAGAGAGAGAGAGAGAGAGAGAGAGCCCGAGAGAGAGAGAGAGAGAGAGACCCCGAGACAGAGAGAGAGAGAGAGAGAGACCCCGAG